>NC_143156.1:16353728-16575646 GCF_041381405.1 Jatropha curcas | reverse complement strand
TTTGTTCCAAAAGCTTTTTTGGGAGTTCCGTACCTCCAAAAAATATTCCGGGACTAGTTCTGCGATCCTCGTAATTTTTCGGACATTTCAAATACCATATTGGCATACTTTCGGTGAACTTTTCGAATGGCCTCCGGTCCGGCCGGACTGTTTGCAGTCTGGGAATACAGACTTTTTGAGCCTCAAAATTTGAGTATTCACAGTTGCCCCCCACCAGCAACCATAAAAAATGATTTATGGGAGTAGGTGGTTGTCTAAAAACAAATTTTGAAGGCGAAAATCGGACGCGTCTAGAAGACCCGCCTTTTGGCTATTTTCCTTATAAATAGCTGAAGTTTCACTTTTACGTTCATTTTAAACTTTCAAACTCAAAGATTTCTCTCAAATCCTCTCAACTTCCTCATCATTTTCCTCAATTACTTCTTCGGGTCACAGTAGTGATGAGGATTTTCTGGAGTCTTTGGGAATTTCCCTAGACATCGATCTTACAGCGGACGCAGACACCCACGCTTCCGTGACTGGTATCTATGCCCAGGTAAGTTTACTTTTCCTCCTTTATTATTATTATTTTACTGTTTTATTGGCATGCATGCTAGGGTAGAACTAAGATATTATCCTTAGTAAGGAACCAAGGAATAACTCTTAGATTGCTTTACCTTTTAGGACCCCTATATTAGATTGGATGTGGGTGAGACCTCCGTGGCCGAAATTTCGGTCGAGATATTCGACCATAACAACCCAGTTGGAGCGATTATTAGCTCGTCCCATCTGGACTACCAGAGGCATTTTGACGTGGGTCGGAGCAGCCACAAAGAATTACTAGGTGCTTTGGCCAAGAGATGGTGGGACACCACTAATACTTTCCACTTTTCTTGGGGCGAGTTGACAATGACCCCCACAGACTTTTCTGTGATCTCTGGGATCCCCTTTGGCACTCGGGCGATCGAGTTATATGATGACTGGAGGATAGAGATCTCCCCGGACCGCATGGTGGAGCTGATCGGGATAGACTTGCCTCGGATTGTCGGGTCAAGTTCTTCCACACCAGTTTTGAGCGTTTCCAGACACTGACTGTCCCTCCAAGCCCCTGATATATATGCTAGATTCAGACAGGGAGACCTGACGGCTACCTAGATGGCCAGATTCACATTGCTGCTACTTTTTGCTTCGACCTTCTGGTCCAACAGGAAGAAAAAATTCAACCCTTCCATTTTGAAAAGCTTGGAAGATCTGGCCCACCTTCAGGAGTATGACTGGGCCGGGGCTATCTTGAGCCGCATGTATGATGACATGTGCGATCTGAGTCGGCACCACTGTAAAGTCAGTGGGACTTACTACTTTTGGGAGGTAATGTAAAGAACATTCCCCTTTTTGTGTCTTTCTGTTTGTCATTCTTGATTTTTTCCTCATTGATTCTTGTTTCTCTTTTTTCTTTTTTCTTTTTTCTTTTTTTTTTTTTTTTTTTTTTTTTTTTTTGCAGACTTGGGCATTCGAGTACTTCCCATATACCCGCCCGGAGCTCATTCGTGCTGATCTTGGGCTGGGACTGGTGCCTTTGGCTTGGAGATGGTACCGATCAAACCTTCATACCATTCGGCGCAAAAAATCGCTGAGGGATCTAAGGACCTTTTTTGACACTTGCACTCTGGAGCAGGTAAGTGCTTAGCAATTCTTAAATTAAATAAAAAGGATTTATTAACATATTTGCATCTTTCATAGGTTGAGGTGGGGGCGATGACTGCCCGTCTACAGAGTTGGATTCAGGCCGATCCCCACTTCCAGCGATCGGATACCTTGTCTCGGCGGAGAGTTGTCCTGTCGCACCCCGTCTTGAGACGATATTACTTGGGCTAGAGAGTAGATCTTTAGATAAGAGGCTGCCGTTCTGTCCCTTATCCCCCTCCCGAGGACATGCGAGCGGGCAAGCAGATGACAATCACCGATGCTCATACTGAGGGTGTTCCACATGTGGAGTTCATCCTGGGGGGAGATTATGACGAGTTCTGCAGAGTCTTTTTGATGCAGCCCATTGGATCTCGGCTTGATCACCTTCCCATCCCCTTGACACCAATTCTTCTCGGGCTTCGGGTCCCTCGGCTAGGACTCTAAGGAGGAGGCCTACGACTGATCCTTCTTCTTCCACTCCGGTTGAGGGTCCATCTCGGGCTAGGCCTAGCCGCTCGACAGGTCCTTCTAGGGCTCCCCGTGCCGTCAGAGATGCTACTGGGCCTCTTCACCTAGATCTGGCCAACTTACATCTTCCGTACAGCATCTCTTACCATACTCCGGACGGTAACTTAGCTTTTCGGGAGGTTTCCCTGGCTAATGTGAATCGTTGGAATCTCCCTTCCGACTCCATTAATGAGGTAATGGCTGATAAATCTTTCATAAAAAGGATTCGTAAAAGATTTAATATTGACTTGTGTTTCCTGCATGATTTCCAGGTTCCTGACGGCTTGGTCAGTCAGATGATGGAGTTGATTCTCGGGATGGAGCAGGAGCTTTCTTAGGCCTGGACTCTGAGGGCCTTTGATGATCAGAGGAGGAGGAGACCCCGCCGCTGATGCTGTTGTTTCTAGATTTTTTCCTGTTTTTTCCTTGCCTGTATTTTCTGTACTGTACTTTGACTGTACCTGCACTTGGTTAGTATCGAAAATGTATGCATGATTATCCACTTTGATTTGTAAAAAAACGGGATTTTTTTTTTCAATTTCAATTTTCAATTTCTGATCTTTTTCTGATTTTTTTCCTTATTTTTCCTATTTTTTCTTGAATATTATTTTTTTTGAAAATTATTTTGTGAAAAACTCTTTTATTATCATTTTTTCTAGAAATTATTTCCTGTACTTTAACCAGAAAAAAAATGCTCGAGGAACCACAGAAAAACAAAAAGTAGGATGAGCAGCAGCCGGAGCCAGCAAGTGCCTCCGACGGCAGGCGCAGCCGCCTCCGGGTTCGTTTTTCTATAAAAACGCCGTTTTTCCAGACTCCACTCATTCCCTCTCAAAATTCGAGCCAAAAAGCAGTTTTCTCTAGGAAAACAATCAGTTTCTTCTTCTTCTTCTTCTTCTTCTTTTTTTTTCAAAAATGAATCCCTTTTATAACCACAACATGCACAATTGGACTAAGAGTCTCTCCAAGGTAGAAAAGATCAATTTGGGGAGGTACGGTCTATCTCCTATTGCTACCCTTAGGGGAGTAGTTATAGACTGGGATTTTTTACAGGACTGCATCAAATTTTGGGACCCGGAGGCCCACGTTTTTCGATTCGGTGCCATGATGAAGGAAATGTGTCCTCTCTTTGAGGAATTCTGCAATATTATAGGGTGCGATCCCAATGCCCCTCTGGTTAGACATGAGGTCAAAATTGGGTATATGCGGTCGTTTGAAAGTCTATTCCAATTCAGTCGGCCACTGGCCATGGTTGTGGATGACCAGAAGGCAATTCTGCTACCACTGATTGATGAATTTTCAGAGACTCGACCAGATGACCCAGACCGGATGAGGCTGAGGATGCGGGCTTTTGTTTTCTGCTTATTGGCGGGTTTCTTATTTAATAAGGACCCAGGCTTTGGAGATTTATGATTCTGTCCGATGATTCGTCAGATGGAGGACATGGGCTGCATCGGCGGTATTGTGCTAGTCGAGACTATCCGAAGTCTTGACAGAGTCGCCTTGGGTTTTGACAATTGGACTGTCTCTCCGATCATTCTCCAAGTATTTTCCCTTCTCCTTTTCCTTATTGTCTCTTCTTTCTTTTGGTTCATTCCTTCATAATAGAAAGGATCTATACTCAGGTTTGGTTAAAGGACCACCTCCAAGTGGTTGCTACTCCTACTTTCTTGCCTTATAACCCCTCTCAGTATCGTATGCGGAGGATCCTGATCACTCATCCGTCTACTGATGCATGGACCTCATGGCTGATTGAGTTGGGTCCAAATGAGGTACTGTGGTACATTTCCTGGTATGACATCACTCGCTTTATCCAGGTTAGCTTCCGCCATACCCGAGTTTACCTGCTAGGCCTTACACATTGCACGTGGTACTACGCTTCGCGCGTTTTAAGGCAGATGGGGATAGACCAGACTGTTCCAATTGTGGATGGCACCTCTGTTGATTCAGTTATTACTCCGGGTGTTACTCGAGCCATCCTTAAGGCCTGGGTTAGAGATCACCAATGGTTAGGCCCCTACCTAATCCTGCCGGTGTTCATACTTCCCCAGAGTACCGAACCTGGTTCATTGCTGCTGTTTGGCCGATTGAGAGGCCAAGGAGGAACGCACTGCTGAGTGCACTTGAGGGTTGGGCTTAGGTTGGTACCGATGATGCGGACGGGACTGATGAGGAGATTGTGATGGCTCCTCGGACAGGCGAGGTTGGAGAGGGTTTAGCATCTAAAGACGACATTGAGGATGTTGCCCCACGTAGGCGACGGGACGCTTAGATTTTTTTTTGGACTTTAGACTTTATCTGGAATTTTGGCTTTGGATTTTTTCTTTGGGTGTATGTTTTTTTTTTGGACTTAGACTTTTATTTTGTTTTTTTTTTTTTTGTTTTTGAACTTTATGGACTCTTTTGGGCTTTCCAAGCATTTCCCAATTTATTTATTCAAGCTCTAACTTTTGCCTAAGCCGCCCTTTCGGGTTTTCAGCCTAGCGAGCTACCCATTTTTGCCTAAGCCACCCTTTCGGGTTTTCAGCTTAGCAGGCCCCGACTTTTGCCTAAGCCGCCCTTTTCGGGTTTTCAACTTAGTGGGTTCTTCTTTTTTTTTTTTGCACTTTTTCTCTTTTCTTTCCTCTTTTTTTTTTTGGCAAAGAAGAATGAATTATGAAATGATTTTTCCATTAATGTTTAGACCGCGCCCAAAGAGGGTTGCCTACATATCTCCGATACATAATTTCTTTTTTCCTAGGAGAATCAGGTCTAATGTAGCTCTTTTTTACATGATGCAATGATTATAATTACACATAATATCTTTTTAATTGATCTAAATTACATGGATTCGTGAACTCCAAACCATCTAAATCAATCAAAATGACGGCTCCGCCGGACAGTATTCTCTTTAGAATGTAGGGCCCAGCCTAATGAGGGCGGAACTTCCCACGTGGGTCTATGACTGGTTGTCTAATTTCCTTCAAGACCAAACAACCTTCTTCCAATTTTTGGTCTTTGACCTTCATATAAAAATGCCGAGCCATTCTCCTCTGGTAAACCTGCGTTCGGTGGATTGCTTGTAATCTTTTCTCATCAATACCCAGGAGTTGGAGGTGGTAATTCTGGACCCAATCTGCTTCGCTGATTTGGCTTTCCCGGATGATTCTTGCCGACTAAACTTCCAGTTCAACAGGCAGCACTGCCTCCATACCATATACCTGTGAACCCCTCCCCCAAAAATAGGCATATAATGAATATGACTAAGGGCAGAAATGCACGTGAATGTGTGTATGCTTTGTGCATTTTGTTTAGGCATTTTGCCAAAGAATTGATTTATTTGATTAGGCCTTTGTTGCCAAAAGTGTTGATTTAAGGCTTTTAGCCAAAAAGATTGATTTAGGCAATTTGTTGCCAAAAGTTGATGTGATTTAGGCGATTGTCGCCAAAATTGATTATTTGAAGGCTTTTAGCCAAAATGGGTCGATTTAGGCAATTTGTTTGCCAAAAGTGTTGATTGGGCGATTGTCGCCAAAATTGATTGATTGGGCAATTTATTGCCAAAAATTGATATTTGGGCTTTTTGTTGCCAAAATGGTTGATTGGGCAATTTATTGCCAAAAATTGATGTTTGGGCTTTTTGTTGCCAAAAATTGATGGTTGGGCTTTTTGTTGCCAAAATGGTTGATTTAAGCAATTTGTTTGCCAAGAGTGTTGATTGGGCGATTGTCGCCAAAATGATTGATTTAAGGCTTTTAGCCAAAAGATTGATTAATTCAAGGCATTTTGCCAAAGCTTCGATTTAAGTGATTTGCTGCTAAAAATGGCTAATCTTATTTATAGGCAATTTGTTTGCCAAAAGTGATCAATTGAATTGCAATATAGGCAATTTATTGCCAAAAGAAACGTGGTTGATTAAGGCTATTTAGCCACAATTATTGATTAATTGGACTTAAGCCGGACTGTTCGAAATAAAGGCGGTCATACCATAGTCATTAATTGACTAGATACTTTAGCCAATATTATCGGATTTAGGCTTTAACACCACGATTATTAATTAACCGGACATTTAAACTTAATCATATTTAATTGAGGCAGTTTATTTGCCGAATTAATGACGTGAATGCATTTATGCAGCAGTTTAATTCAGAATTGGAGTAGAAGAGAAATTATGCAAAATGCTGAAATTAAATAGACAGGGTTTCGTTATTACCTGAGTTAATCGGTGGCCGCTTCTTAGCTTCAGCTTGAAAACTCTAGATTAAGCTCCTCGTTTGGGGAATATTATTTAGAATTAATTTAATTAAGTGGCCAAATATCACAACAGCAGAGTAATAAAAGTCTACACTAAATGCAGAAAGCAGTAAAAGAACCGCAAGGAGCGTAGGGAAGAAGAGAGCATCCGTCAACACAGACTGAGTGTGTAAAAAAGTCGCACCGGGGCTGTATTTATAGGGAAAGCTCGGGCTGGAGGGCGGCCGCTGCCGCTGCGGAGGGCGGCAGCTGTCGCTGTCCAGGGCAGCTGCTGCCACTGTTATTACTAGTAATGATGGGAACCAAGACTTGCTGAGCCTGATCGAGCCGAATAAAGGGCCTCTCACCAACTGGTATACCAAGGAGGAGCGCGCTGTTGACAAAACCCTTCCCGAGCCAAACCTAGAGTTTAGACCTGATGCCAAGTCCTGTACTGAGTCTGAGTCTGACCCTGAGTCTAAAATCGAGTCAGAGTCCAGTTCTGAGTCTTCTGTATCGGATTTGGAAAATCCGGATTTTAAATTTGATGTAATTTTTGAGGACGATTCCGTCCTTATCAATAAAAGCTTACAGATCATTGGTTACCCTGCGTGTCAATCTTTCCAAGCATATCCTAGAAAAAATAATGGAAAAGAAATAAATGAAATAAAAAATGAAGAAGAGAAAATAATCATTGGCAAAGAAGAAAATGAACATACATACATCACATCTGACTGTGTGAACAGGGAACAGATCATGGAATGCTTGAAGAAGTACACAAGATTCCAGTGTACCCCGAGGCTAAGCCGGTAAAACAGAAGCTAAGGAGGCTGAAAACATAATGGTCCTTGAAAATCAAGGAGGAAGTAGCTAAGCAATTGGAAAACAAGTTCATAGAGCCTATTGCCTACCCAACATGGTTAGCAAACATAGTGCCGGTTACTAAGAAGGATGGAAAGGTGCGAATGTGTGTCGACTACCGGGATCTGAATAAAGCATGTCCAAAGGACGATTTTCCTTTGCCTCATATTGACTTGTTGGTTGGCCGAATGGCTGGACACGAGATGGTCTCCTTAACTGATCTCGCTGTCGGGTACAATCAGATAATGATGCATTTGCCAGACAAAGAGAAGACGGCATTCGTCACAGAGTAGGGAACCTACTGCTATAGGGTCATGCCTTTTGGGCTCAAAAATGCCGGGGCAACTTATCAAAGAATGGCAACAACTATCTTCCACGACATGATTCATAAAGAAGTTGAGGTGTATGTGGACGACATGGTTGTTAAATCGAAAATAGCTGAAGAACATACCACAGCACTTGAGAAGTTCTTCCTTAGGCTTCGAAAGTACAATTTAAAGCTCAACCCGGCAAAATGCCTGTTTGGAGCTACATCCGGAGTATTTCTGGGGCATATGGTTAGCCGGAAAGGCAGAGAGATTGACCCTTCAAAAGCCAAAGCCATTTTGGAAATGCCAGCACCGAAGACGGAAAAGGAAGTTCGGGGTTTCCTGGGAAGGCTACAGTACATCAGCCGGTTCATTAATCAATTGGCCGATACTTGTGGTTCGATCTTCAAATTACTCAGGAAAGGGGTATCTGTCAAATGGAACGAAGATTATCAGAAAGCCTTTGATCAGGTTAAACAGTATCTATTATCTCCGCCAATCTTGCAACCACCAAGGCTAGGAAAACCTTTGCTATTGTACCTATCAGTGACAGAAGAAGCGATGGGTGCAATGCTAGCTCAACAAGCAGAAGACACTAGGGTAGAGAATGCCGTGTACTATCTTAGCAAAAGGATGCTAGACTATGAGCTGAAGTATAATAAGATAGAGAAGTTATGTCTGGCTCTGGTTTGGGCTTGTACAAAGCTGCAGCACTACCTTTCATCCTATACCACATATGTTATCTCTGAATCGAACCCCTTGAAATTCCCTATGGAGAGGCCGGTTCTTGACAGTAAGATGGCTAAGTGGGTGTCAATGCTCGCAGCTTATGACTTGAAATTTGTACAACGGAAGGCAGTAAAAGGAGGAGCCTTGGCTAACCAATTGGCGGAACTGCCCGTGGAAGACGAAATGAAAGAAGTGGAGTTTCCCGACGAAGATCTCTTGAACGTGGAAAATGACGTTTGGAAGATGTATTTTGATGGAGCTTCGAATTATCACAGAAATGGAATTGGAGTCGTGTTCAAAACTCCTTGTGGAGAATACGTCCCAATCGCAGTCAAGTTAGATTTCGACTGCACCAACAATGAAGCTGAGTATGAAGCTTGCATTAAGGGGTTAGAAGCAGCCCTGGAAAAAGAGATAAAAGTCCTTAGGGTTTTCGGGGATTCCAATTTAATAGTCTCTCAAGCTCTAAGGAAGTGGAAAATTAAGGAAGAGCGTTTGGTTCCTTACCTACAACGGTTGGATGAATTGGCTCAACAATTTGAGGATCTGTCTTTCCATTACTTGCCCTGAGCCAAGAACCAGTTTGCTGATGCCCTTGCTACTTTAGCTTCCATGGTCAATGTAGAGGGGAATCAAATCATTCAACCTTTGACAGTTCGGCTACAGAAACAGCCGGCTCACATCATGAATTTGGTCGATGACAAGCCCTGGTTTTGGGACGTACAGAATTATCTTCAGAACGAGGCTTACCCGGATGGATCCTCGAAGACTGATCAATGGACATTAAGACGGTTAGCATCCAGATATTTCCTTACTGGGGGAGTTCTATATAAAAGAAGTTGGAACGGTTTGCATCTAAGATGCATAGATGAAGGGGAAGCTCAAACCATTATGGACTCCTTACACAACGGGGAGTCCGGTCCACACATGCACGGGATAGCTCTGGCTCGAAAAATCATGAACCTGGGTTATTACTGGTCAACTATGAATGCAGATTGGGTGAGGCACGCGCAGAAGTGCCATGAGTGTCAAATTTTTGCTAAGCTGCAAAAACAGCCTCTAGTCAATTTGAATCCCATTGCTTCACCTTGGCCCTTCGCAACTTGGGGCATAGATGTGATCGGAAAGATCCACCCAAAGGCTTCCAATGGTCATCAATTCATCCTGGTTGCTGTAGATTATTTCACTAAGTGGATTGAGGCAGCCTCTTATTCGGTTTTGAATGCCAAGAAGGCGGCACAGTTCATTCGTACTAACATCCTTTGTCGGTACGGAACGCCATTCGAGATCATCACTGATAATGGGTCCCACTTTCAGAGTGAATTTTCTGATTTGTTGAAAGAAAAGAGAATCCAACATCATAAGTCCTCACCCTATCGTCCACGAACAAATGGGGCTGTAGAGGCTGCAAATAAGGCTATAAAAGTCATTTTGCAGAAGACAGTTAAAAAGCACAAAGCTTGGCACGAACAGTTACCGAATGCCCTATGGGGATATAGGACTTCAATCAGAACACCCACCGGAGCAACTCCGTACTCCTTAGTATATGGTATGGAGGCAGTGCTGCCTGTTGAACTGGAAGTTCGGTCGGCAAGAATCATCCGGGAAAGCCAAATCAGCGAAGCAGATTGGGTCCAGAAATACCACCTCCAACTCCTGGGTATTGATGAGAAAAGATTACAAGCGATCCACCGAACTCAGGTTTACCAGAGGAGAATGGCTAGGCATTTTAATAAGAAGGTCAAAGACCGAAAATTGGAAGAAGGTTGTTTGGTCTTGAAGGAAATTAGACAACCAGTCATAGACCCACGTGGGAAGTTCCGCCCTCATTGGGCTGGGCCCTACATTCTAAAGAAAATACTGTCCGGCGGAGCCGTCATTTTGACTGATTTAGATGGTTTGGAGTTCACGAATCCATGTAATTTAGATCAGTTAAAAAGATATTATGTGTAATTATAATCATTGCATGATGTAAAAAAGAGCTACATTGGACCTGATTCTCCTCGGAAAAAAGAAATTATGTATCGGAGATATGTAGGCAACCCTCTTCGGGCGCGGTCTAAACATTAATGGAAAAATCATTTCATAATTCGTTCTTCTTTGCTAAAAAAAAAAAGAGGAAAGAAAAGAGAAAAAGTGAAAAAAAAAAAGAAAAACCCGCTAAGTTGAAAACCCGAAAAGGGCGGCTTAGGCAAAAGTCGGGGCCCGCTAAGCTGAAAACCCGAAAGGGCGGCTTAGGCAAAAATGGGTAGCTCGCTAAGCTGAAAACCCGAAAGGGCGGCTTAGGCAAAAGTTAAAGCTTGAATAAATAAATTGGGAAATGCTTGGAAAGCCCAAAAGCCAAAACTGTAATGTCATTCCGTTTCAAAGTAATACAGTCAAGCAAAAGAGCCCATAAAGTTCAAAAAACAAAATAAAAGTCTAAGTCCAAAAAACATACATCCAAAGAAAAAAATCCAAAGCCAAAGTTCCAGATAAAGTCTAAAGTCCAAAAAAAAAAAATCTAAGCGTCCCGTCGCCTACGTGGGGCAATATCCTCAATGTCGTCTTTAGGTGCTAAACCCTCTCCAACCTCGCCTATCCGAGGAGCCATCACAATCTCCTCATCGGTCCCGTCCGCATCATCGGTGCCAACCTGAGCCCAACCCTCAAGTGCACTCAGTAGTGCATTCCTCCTTGGCCTCTCAATCGGCCAAATAGCAGCAATGAACCAGGTTCGGTACTCTGGAGAAGTATGAACACCGGCAGGATTAGGTAGGGGCCTAACCATGTGATGATCTCTAACCCAGGCCTTAAAGATGGCTCGGGTAACACCCGGAGTAATAACTGAATCAACAGAAGTGCCATCCACAATCGGAATAATCTGGTCTATCCCCATCTACCTTAAAACGCGCGAAGCGCAGTACCACGTGCAATGTGTAAGGCCTAAGAGGTAAACTCGGGTATGGCGAAAGCTAACCTGGATAAAGCGGGTGATGTCATACCAGGAAATGTACCACAGTACCTCATCGGGACCCAACTCAATCAGCCATGAGGTCCATGCATCAGTAGACGGATGAGTGATCAGGATCCTCCGCATACGATACTGAGAGGGGTTATAAGGCAAGAAAGTAGGAGCAGCAACCACTTGGAGGTGGTCCTTTAACCAAACCTGAGTATAGATCCTTTCTATTACAAAGGAATGAACCAAAAGAAAGAAGAGACAATAAGGAATAGGAGAAGGGAATATACCTGGAGAATGATCGGAGAGACAGTCCAATTGTCAAAACCCTGTGAACCCCTACCCCGAATATCATGGACATATAATGCATATGACTAAGGGCAGAAATGCACGTGAATGTATGAGTCGCCACCTTGTTTAATTGTTTTCGGGTAAACTAGGAAAAACCCTAAATGACTCCAATTTTAATTAACCTAAATGCTAGATTAATTAACCCAATATTAAGGCATGGTCTACGAACCCGAGGTTGATCCCGAGACTATGTCATGCTGATGAACTAACCTATGAATGGATGCTTTGCAGGGTAAATGATGCAATTGGACCAATGAAAATGTTTATGTGATTTCGACTTGCCGCTCGGGGTTAAATCCCTAACGTGCCTACGTACTTCCGTTTGAATGGAAGATCAAAGTCAACGTAGTTCGGTGGGCCTCTTTTAGAGGGCTTTGAATGGGGATGCTTTATGCATGAGTGTGTGTATGCTTTGTGCATTTTGTTTAGGTATTTTGCCAAAAAAATGTTGATTGGGCTTATTGGTTTGCCAAAAAAATGTTGATTAAGGCCTTTGGCCAAAAGGTTTTGTGATTTATGCAATCTGATTGCCAAAAGATTGGTTATTTAAAGGCTTTTTAGCCAAAATGTGTTGTTTTGAAGACTTTTAGCCAAAAAGATTAATTTTTAGGCAATTATTGCCAAAAGGTTGATTATTTAGGCGATTGTCGCCAAAAATGCTTGATTTAAGACTTTTAGCCAAAAAATGGGTTGATTTAGGCAAATTGTTGCCAAAAAAAAATGGTTATTCTCACTTATAGGCGATTTGTTTGCCTAAAGTAATTAAATGAACTGCAATGTAGGCAATTTTAATGCCAAAAGAATGTGATTAATTAAGGGCTTTTAGTCACAATTATTGATTAATTGGACTTAAGCCAAAAATTGTTCAAAATAAAGGCAATCATATCATAGCCATTGATAGACTAGATATTTTAAGCCAATATTGTCGGATTTAAGCTTTAATACCACGATTATTAATTAACCGGGCGTTTAGCTTAATCATATTTTAATCGAGGCAATTTACCTGCCTATGTGATGATGTGAATGCATTTATGCAGTTGTAGAATTATTAGGAGTAGAAGAGAAGCATGCATGAAGTTCTAAAATTTAAATAGGCAGAGTTTAGTTCATGTACCTGATTTAATCGTCGACCGCTTCTTAACTCCAGGTTAAGCTCCTCGTTAAGGGAATTAATTTTAATTTAATTTTAAGTGACCAAGTATCACAACAATAAAATAAAACCAAAATTAAACAATGCAAGAAAGCAGTAAAGAATCGGAAAGAGCGTAGGGAGAAGGGGCATCCGTCAACACAGACTAAGTGTCCCAAAACGGAGGCCCCGGAGCCAAATTTATAGGGAAAAAAAAGGCCCGAGGGCGGGCGTGCCCGCCTTCGAAGGCGGGCTAGACCGCCCTTAAGGGCGGGCGTGCCCTCCTGGGCCAGGCGGGCCTGCCCGCCCTGCTGGGCGGGCGTGCCCGCTTGGGCCAGGCGGGCGTGCCTGCCCGCCTGTTCGGGCGGGCGTGCCCGCCCTGCTAGGGCGGGCTGGACCACCCTTAAGGGCGGGCCCATGCTCCTTTCTATTTTTTTTTTCGCTCCAAAGGCTTTTTCGAGAGTTCTAGACCTCCAAAAAATATTCCGAGACCAATTCCGTGATCCCCATAATTTTTCGGACGTTCTGAGTTCCATATTGGTATACTTCCGGTGAACTTCCAAAATGGCCTCCGGCCCGGCCAGGCTATTTGCGGTCCGGAAAAATAGGCTTTTCGAGTCTCAAAATTTGAGTATTCACAGTTGCCCCCCACCGGCGACCATAAAGATAATTTATGGGAGTCGGTGGTTATCTGAAACACAAATTTTGGAGGCAAAAAAAACAGACGTGTCTAGAAGACCGCCTTTTAGCCCTTTTCCTCTTTATAAATAGCTCAACATTTCATTTTTCACTCATTTCTACTTCTTCATTGTAAAGACCTCTCTCAAATTCTCTCATCTTTCTTTCACCAAATGACTTCTTCGGGCTATAGTAGCGATGAGGACTTTCTAGAGTCCCTGGGGATTTCTCTTGACGAAATCCGCGTGACAGCAGATGTCGACACTCATGCCTCCGTCACCGGTGTCTATGCCCAGGTTAGTTCCCATGTCACTCTCATTTATTTATTATTTGGGCCTTAGGCCAAAGGGTGAAAATTTTTGGGCCTCCGTGGCCTGATTGTGCATTTTTCAGGCCTTAAGCCAAATCGTGATTTCTTGGGCCTCTGTGGCCGAACTGTGAAGAAGAAAATAAATAAATAAATTTTATTTTCCTGCACTTACCGTCTTATTAGTATGCATGCTAGGAGCGAAAGGAGACATTATCCTTAGTAAAGAACTAAAGAATAATGTTGAACCATTTTACCTTTTAGGATCCAAACATTAGGCTGGATGTAGGCGAGTCTTCTATGGCTGAGATCCCGACTGACATTCTCGACCATAACAACCCGGTCGGAGCCATCATCGGTCCCTCTCATCTGGACTTTTTAAGACACCTTGAGCTGAGTAGACAGAATTATAAAAGCCTACTGGGTGCAATGGCCGAGAGATGGTGGGACACCACCAACACTTTCCATTTCTCCTGGGGTGAGATGACGATGACCCCGACCGACTTTTCGGTGATTTCCGGGATTCCTTTTGGCACTCGGCCGATCGAGCTGTATGACGATTGGAGGACTGAGGTCACCCCCGATCGGATGATGGAGCTGATAGGAATTGACCTACCTCGAATTATCAATCCTAGCTCTTCTGCCCCTGTTATGAGTATTTCGAGACACTGGCTATCCCTTCAGGCCCCCGGCATCTATGCCAGATATAGGCAGGGAGAGTTAATGGCCACTCAGGCAGCCAGGTTCACTCTGTTGCTGCTTTTTGCCTCGACCTTCTGGTCTAATAGGAAGGAGAAATTTAATCCTTCTATTCTGAAGAGTTTGGAGGACTTGACCCACCTCACTGAGTACGACTGGGCCGGCGCTATTCTGAGCCGCATGTATGATGACATGTGCGATCTGAGTCGAGGCCATTGCAAGCTCAGCGGGACCTACTATTTCTGGGAGGTAATGTAAAGAACATATTCCCTTTCTGTGTTGTCTTCTCCTCTTTTCTTTTTTTTTTCTTCTCTCTTTTTTTTTTTTTTTTTTTTTTTTTTTAATGATCTCGTTTTTTGCAGACTTGGGCTTTTGAGTATTTTCCTTACATTCGCCCGGAGCTGATTCATACTGACCTTGGATTAGGGCTGACACCTTTGGCTTGGAGGTGGTACTGAGCAAATCACCGGTCTGTTCTTTAGGTGACCTGCGGACCTTCTTCGATACTTGCACCATGGATCAGGTGAGTGCCTTTCAGTTTTCCTTGAGTATGTGGAAATAAAAACTGCGCGTGATGAAAATCGACGCGCTGAGTATAAAACTCAGTGGTGCTCATAATTCACATACTAAACAAAGTGCGATGGCAACTAACTTCAAATACCAATTTCATAAAGCATTGATACTCATAGAATCAGTAAATTTTAACATGAATGTCTCTTTGTAGCAACGAATAAACTTCTAACTCATAAACATAATTAATCTACTTCTCTCATAACTCCTTTACATGAACCGTGTATTACACATTATGATACTATCATGGTCTTACCTGCTGTTCATTGTGTTGTCTACATGAAATCAATAAATATGTAAGAATACATAACAGTATATGTTCATTGTCTTACTTGCTATTCATTATGCTGTATGACTTATGCCCTTTTAGTCACATCATATAAATTATGATTAATAACAACTCATGACTGTATGGCTTCTTAAGAATTAAATAAATAAACTTGTGAGCATATATAACATTATACTTTCATGATCTTACCTGATATTCTTTATGCTGTATGAACTCTGCAACTTTGATTAAACTCAGTGAATATCATAATGAATGAAGAAACATATAAGCACATACATATGTGGAAATAAATACACATTTACTCGCATATGGAATGTAAGCACACATATCATGATACTGTCATGTTTCACTTGATGATCTTTCTTGCTGTATAGCATACTGTATGATTCATGCAATGTTATGTCAAGATATCTGTATGGCTCCATAAGGTTATAGTGAAACCGAAGTGATAAGATAAACTGTATGAATACTGTAGGCTATAGGCCCCGAACCGGATTCGCCTATGCCACTGTATGACCTATTGAGATACTGTCCGCTTTGGTGCCCCTAACCGGATTTGCACCGCACGGTTTAATCATATCCACTCAACGGCCTGTAGCCGGAGTTCCAAACTGTATGGGGCGCAGATCTGCTATTCTATGTCGCGACATAGCCTTATCTACATGGTTTCTCCCTAACCTCAGTGGAGCTTATTATGTACATGTCAATAATATAACACCATAATACATAAATGGTTGCATAACTTCATAGTTCATCATGTTGATTTGATTTCACATCATATGAATGCTTGTATGTTGTTTTCATCCATGTTGTTATATTGTATTTTTGTTGAAAAATGATTGGATGCATGCATGTTGAGCAAAGGAATGTAATTACATAGCAAATGAAAGGCAAAAGAGTGTCAAAGCATCAGTCGCGAGCGCGACATTCCAAGTCGCGAGCGCGAGATGCTTCCCAGAGAGAAGTCGCGAGCGCGTCTTCAAACCTCGCGAGCGCGAGAAATGCATTTGAGAGTCAGAGGGCTTTCTGGCTCAAGTCGCGACCGCGTATGTGAAAGTCGCGAGCGCGACTTGTGCATCCTGAGAGTCAGTGTGTTTCTGGCTGAAGTCGCGACCGCGCAGCACAAGTCGCGAGCGCGAGATGAAGTCGCGAGCACGCTTGTGTGATTCGCGAGCGCGAGATGCGCACACTGAGAGTCAGAGAGCTTCTGGCCACAATCGCGACCGCGCATGTGAATGTCGCGAGCGCGACTTGCTTTCCAGACCGCGCGAGCGCGCGACGTGTTTCCAGATTGTGCAGTCTGTGTTCTTTTGGCCATAACTCTCAATATACAACTCCAAATTCAATGATTCAAAAGCCCACGTAAAGATAACACATAGAGGAACAAATAACTCTTCTATGACAATTCCCAGTTCCATCATTAAATGAGGTCAAAATCAAGATAAAGTTGCTGGTAAAATTTCCAGCAAACTCTGTTTCCACTTCATATATTTATCCCCTGTTTTCACCTCCTTCCCACTTCTTTCATTCAACAATACTCAACAAGAATTCTCATGAACAACACTCCATACAAGTTTTCATGCAAAGAACATGGGAAATAACAAGAGATATCAAACCTTGGTTTCAAAAAGCTGGGACTCTGTTTTAGCTTCTCTTTTCTGCAACTTTTGAACTTTCTTCTCCTATACACAAGAATTCTCATAACTCATCTCCAATATAACTTAATGAAATAGGAAATAACATCACACTTCAAGGAATTTTACTTACTTGCAGTTGACTTAATGCTTAACTATGTTGACAATGGAAAGAAAATGGGCGGGACAAGTAAGAAGAGAATGATAAACATGAAAATAGGAAAGTGAACTGATAAGAACGGGTAGTCTCTAGAAGAAGTGAGTTGGCTGTGTAACATATCTAATTGGTACCTCAAGTGTACAAAGGCTACAACTTCATACCCAAGCTGTATGTTTTAATGCAAGCAAGTCCTAACTTTCCATGCAAATAAGTCCACTTATCATCCATTCTACCCCAACCAGGTTTGGTTCAACCCAACTCAACTTACCTCTATGAAATGACTCAACTCAACTCACTAGGATGTTACAATTTTACCCCCCTTAAAGAATTTCGTCCGCGAAATTCGTTTACATTAAACACTTACAACTTTCATAATAGTTTCCAACTCAGATTCTTCGTTACTCGGCTAGCACTCACTGACCTTATGTTCTCCACATGAATCTCCCAAATGAACATCCAGACTAGCTAATCTATCCATTCCATATCAGCACTCAATCCAAAGACCTATATCTCGCCCATACCAAACATATCAGCATATCATAAACATATCATATCATATATATATATCATATCATCATCTCATATACATATCAAGGCATTGCATTGCAATAGCCTATTCACAGATTTGCATACAGGAAATTCTCATAAAGCATGATGAGATTATAGAAACATAGCCTGCGATCATATCATTTATGTTCATAACTGTATGACTAACTTTATGTTGTCATGGTACTTAATTTCATCATGGTACTTCTTCTCATCCACTGTCATGCATATATACATATAGTCATACATGCATACTTGCAAGTTCCCGTCAAGAAGAAAACAAAATGAAACCAAAGTTCCAAATGTCAATACATGAAAGTAATTGTACACAATCACAAAGTTATGCAAATCATGCAATGTACCATATAGATTATCTCAACTTGACCATTTATCCATAATGATTTGGTAGCTGCATCCAATTAGCAATTCCACCTTTCTCTCTCCTTTATTTTTTTTTTTTGACTCATAGATAGCTCACATAAATCCATAAATCATCTGTGACTTATAAATACTTCTATTAATGATTAACCAATCATTTCTGTCTGAAGAATGATCACTTATAAAATCTTGATCATTTTGGCTCAGAATTTATTCTCATATGCACATAGGGAGATCAACACGAACCACAATTTGTACATATTCATGAACTCTCAAAGGATAGTAAGTCTGATCTTGTATATACTCTGATGCATCTTTACTTCTATTTCCATCAAATCTTAATAACCATGATTCCTAACTTGTCACAAAAACTCTGAATGATTATCATCTCATTTAAATCATCCTAATCTATATTCCTTTATCTTTGTAAGTGATACTCTTCTAAATCTTAATTTACTCACATGACTAGATCCATTCTTACTTACCTAATTTCTTAGTATAACATCAATTCAATGGTTGGCCAACTATCTCTCCATGGCCAATGTCATTCATCATTTCACTTAATCCTCATGGTCCAATATGTATCTAACATCATTATCTTCATTTGGTGTTTAGGAGTCGTTTACTTTTTCCTCGGATAATCCTTATGTATCACTTACATAACATCTAGCATTCAACAAATATTTTAAACCTCAAAATTTAAATCTTATTCAATATAACTCACACTTATACCATATTAACCCACAAGGTGTCACAATTCATATAGTTTCCCTACTAGGCTCATCAAGAGTTACATAATTGATTTCATCCTAGAAATCACCATACTTTTCTTATAACCATAGTACGTTATATGACTCCTGATAGTCATACATTTGCAAATTAGCTGATGAACACCACAATATACTTGATTCCACCAAATCGTAAGTAGTTCTCATAAATATAAATCACTTCTCCTAAATGACTTGAAATACTGATAGTAGTTCCTATGAAAAATACTCATCACCCCTTCTTCGAGCAAATCACATTAAATCATTCAGCATTAAGATCATTTATATAAATACACCAATGAATATATGTATATATGTATTCTATCCAGCAAAATGCTTATCTCAATAGTCATATTAGATTCCATTAACCACAATCATGTAAACATCAATACTCTTCTTAACTAGATTCTAATGTCCTTATATCCGAATCAGTTTGTTTGCTTATTAGCTAATACCAGCAACTCATCCTCAACATTTTCCGTCCATAGGCACATGTACACACATTCATGCATTTTATGCAAGCAGTTCACATTCACATTATTTCACCTTTATACTCGTAATCATGCATAACTTAATATAGCTTTGTGCATACACAACCATACAAGTGTACACTTCATCTGACATACTTAAATATATACATATATGTTACTTCCATGTTTACGTCATAAACTATTATACTTTCATAGCTCATGAATTTATACAAGTGACTTCATTGTCATGTATAAAACAATCCTTCATTTATCAAAACTTTAGAAAACCACACTTGAAAATATATATATATTTATTTATTTATTTTTTTTTTCAAAGTGTTCTGAGAAGAAGAATTTTCATAGCAAAATCATTTGTTCAGAAGCAACATAAACTGTGCTTCTTCTGGAGGCAACATGAACAAACATGTTTACAAGTCATTCATGCCATCACCATCATAGATAAAAATCAGTTCCAAAATATAATCTCATAATACTGATAACATGTTTTATCTCCAATAACCACCACATTGAATTCCCTATCCATTATTCTCTCAGCATATCCTCCATGAATAATGATCTAAGAGGATATAACCAGTAATTATCAATAGGAACCTCAATATACACTCCGCTTACTACGCCATCATTCTCCAATGGCTGGTTGTTTCCAATCAAACCAATATGGCATGTCTTTAACTTAAATTACTCATACTCTCACTGTATGTCTTTAACCTACATAGATACACCTATTGTCCGAGAACCGCCTAAACCTAGGCTCTGATACCAAAAATTGTAACACCCCTTCCCGGTCCACCCGTTAACCCGAATGAACCGAGCCGAGACGCTACAATCTGGATGAACTTATATCCTGTCATGCTGATATCATACTGTATGCAAAATAAGAATATAAACACTCCCAGTTACACTCTAAACTTCCAACAACTCCAAGAATCATCATAACACAATAACCCTTTATATAAATATCTTTACATAATTATATAAATCCTCAAAAGCATTTAATATCTAGCAAGTAATTGCATTCAGAATCTATATCAAGTTTTCATGACCTAATCATACCAACTATAGTAAACTATTTCATCTTCAATCATTTCATAAATATTATTCTTATCTCCAACTACTTACACCAAAATAATTACATGTTTCACTTATATTTACAATCACATAAGCTCTAACAATAAAAGAATTATACATGCCATAAATCTTAATACATGCCATAATTCTTAATTATACATCTCTCAATCTATTATGACCAAATTAAGCACTTCTGCTTTGATAGGACTCCTCAAGTCTTCAAGTAGCAACCACGATCTTCAACCTGCGCGTGATGAAAATCGACGCGCTGAGTATAAAACTCAGTGGTGCTCATAATTCACATACTAAACAAAGTGCGATGGCAACTAACTTCAAATACCAATTTCATAAAGCATTGATACTCATAGAATCAGTAAATTTTAACATGAATGTCTCTTTGTAGCAACGAATAAACTTCTAACTCATAAACATAATTAATCTACTTCTCTCATAACTCCTTTACATGAACCGTGTATTACACATTATGATACTATCATGGTCTTACCTGCTGTTCATTGTGTTGTCTGCATGAAATCAATAAATATGTAAGAATACATAACAGTATATGTTCATTGTCTTACTTGCTATTCATTATGCTGTATGACTTATGCCCTTTTAGTCACATCATATAAATTATGATTAATAACAACTCATGACTGTATGGCTTCTTAAGAATTAAATAAATAAACTTGTGAGCATATATAACATTATACTTTCATGATCTTACCTGATGTTCTTTATGCTGTATGAACTCTGCAACTTTGATTAAACTCAGTGAATATCATAATGAATGAAGAAACATATAAGCACATACATATGTGGAAATAAATACACATTTACTCGCATATGGAATGTAAGCACACATATCATGATACTGTCATGTTTCACTTGATGATCTTTCTTGCTGTATAGCATACTGTATGATTCATGCAATGTTATGTCAAGATATCTGTATGGCTCCATAAGGTTATAGTGAAACCGAAGTGATAAGATAAACTGTATGAATACTGTAGGCTATAGGCCCCGAACCGGATTCGCCTATGCCACTGTATGACCTATTGAGATACTGTCCGCTTTGGTGCCCCTAACCGGATTTGCACCGCACGGTTTAATCATATCCACTCAACGGCCTGTAGCCGGAGTTCCAAACTATATGGGGCGCAGATCTGCTATTCTATGTTGCGACATAGCCTTATCTACATGGTTTCTCCCTAACCTCAATGGAGCTTATTATGTACATGTCAATAATATAACACCATAATACATAAATGGTTGCATAACTTCATAGTTCATCATGTTGATTTGATTTCACATCATATGAATGCTTGTATGTTGTTTTCGTCCATGTTGTTATATTGTATTTTTGTTGAAAAATGATTGGATGCATGCATGTTGAGCAAAGGAATGTAATTACATAGCAAATGAAAGGCAAAAGAGTGTCAAAGCATCAGTCGCGAGCGCGACATTCCAAGTCGCGAGCGCGAGATGCTTCCCAGAGAGAAGTCGCGAGCGCGTCTTCAAACCTCGCGAGCGCGAGAAATGCATTTGAGAGTCAGAGGGCTTTCTGGCTCAAGTCGCGACCGCGTATGTGAAAGTCGCGAGCGCGACTTGTGCATCCTGAGAGTCAGTGTGTTTCTGGCTGAAGTCGCGACCGCGCAGCACAAGTCGCGAGCGCGAGATGAAGTCGCGAGCGCGCTTGTGTGATTCGCGAGCGCGAGATGCGCACACTGAGAGTCAGAGAGCTTCTGGCCACAGTCGCGACCGCGCATGTGAAAGTCGCGAGCGCGACTTGCTTTCCAGACCGCGCGAGCGCGCGACGTGTTTCCAGATTGTGCAGTCTGTGTTCTTTTGGCCATAACTCTCAATATACAACTCCAAATTCAATGATTCAAAAGCCCACGTAAAGATAACACATAGAGGAACAAATAACTCTTCTATGACAATTCCCAGTTCCATCATTAAATGAGGTCAAAATCAAGATAAAGTTGCTGGTAAAATTTCCAGCAAACTCTGTTTCCACTTCATATATTTATCCCCTGTTTTCACCTCCTTCCCACTTCTTTCATTCAACAATACTCAACAAGAATTCTCATGAACAACACTCCATACAAGTTTTCATGCAAAGAACATGGGAAATAACAAGAGATATCAAACCTTGGTTTCAAAAAGCTGGGACTCTGTTTTAGCTTCTCTTTTCTGCAACTTTTGAACTTTCTTCTCCTATACACAAGAATTCTCATAACTCATCTCCAATATAACTCAATGAAATAGGAAATAACATCACACTTCAAGGAATTTTACTTACTTGCAGTTGACTTAATGCTTAACTATGTTGACAATGAAAAGAAAATGGGCGGGACAAGTAAGAAGAGAATGATAAACATGAAAATAGGAAAGTGAACTGATAAGAACGGGTAGTCTCTAGAAGAAGTGAGTTGGCTGTGTAACATATCTAATTGGTACCTCAAGTGTACAAAGGCTACAACTTCATACCCAAGCTGTATGTTTTAATGCAAGCAAGTCCTAACTTTCCATGCAAATAAGTCCACTTATCATCCATTCTACCCCAACCAGGTTTGGTTCAACCCAACTCAACTTACCTCTATGAAATGACTCAACTCAACTCACTAGGATGTTACACTAGCATCCTTTTGCTTAAGTAATACACGGCATTTTCTATCCTTGTATCTTCTGCTTGTTGAGCTAGCATTGCACCCATCGCTTCTTCTGTCACTGATAGGTATAATAATAAGGGCTTTCCTAGCCTTGGTGGCTGTAAAACTGGCGGGGATAGCAGATATTGCTTGACTTGGTCGAAAGCTTTCTGGCAATCCTCATTCCATTTAACCGCTACTCCTTTCCTGAGTAATTTGAAGATCGGACCACAAGTATCGGCCAATTGATTTATGAACCGGTTGATGTACTGTAGCCTTCCCAGGAAACCCCGAACTTCTTTTTCCGTCCTTGGTGCTGGCATTTCTAAAATGGCCTTGGCTTTCGAAGGGTCAATCTCTATGCCCTTCCGATTGACCATATGCCCCAGAAACACTCCGGATGTAGGTCCAAACAGGCATTTTGCCGGATTGAGCTTTAAATTGTACTTTTGAAGTCTAAGGAAGAACTTCTCAAGTGCTGTTGTATGTTCTTCAGCTGTTTTCGATTTAACAACCATATCGTCAACGTATACTTCTACTTCTTGGTGAATCATGTCATGGAAGATGGTCGTTGCCATTCTTTGATAAGTTGCCCCGGCATTTTTGAGCCCAAAAGGCATGACCCTGTAGCAGTAAGTTCCCCATTCTGTGATGAACGCCGTTTTCTCTTTGTCTGGCCCATGCATCATTATTTGATTATAACCGACAGCAAGATCAGTCAAGGAGACCATCTCGTGTCCAGCCATTCGATCCACTAGCAAGTCAATGTGCGGCAGGGGAAAGTCGTCCTTCGGACATGCTTTATTCAAATCCCGGTAATCCACACACATTCGCACTTTTCCATCCTTCTTTAGCACCGGCACGATGTTCGCTAACCACGTCGGGTAGGCAATAGGTTCTATGAACTTGTTTTCCAGCTGCTTGGCAACTTCCTCCTTGATTTTCAAGGACCATTCTGTTTTCAGCCTTCTTAGCTTCTGTTTCACTGGCTTAGCCTCTGGGTATACTGGAATCTTGTGCACCACTATTGCTGGGTCAATTCCAGTGATGTCGCTTGCTTTCCACATGAAGCAATCAGTAAATTTCTTCAAACATTCACTAACCTGTTCCCTGTTCATGCAATCAGATGCAATGTATGTATGTTCGTTTTCTTCTTTGCCAATTATTATTTTTTCCTTTTCATTTTTTATTTCATTTATTTGATTATTTTTGCTTGGAAATGCTTGGAAAGATAGACACGCAGGGTAATCAAGAATTTGCAAGCCTTTATTAATTATGACGGAATCATCTTCAAAGAATACATCAAATTTGAAATCTGGATCTTCTAGATCCGACGCAGACGACTCAGAACTGGAACTGGGCTCTGACTCAGTTTCAGACTCGGGGTCAGACTCAGACTCAATACAGGACTTGACTACCAACTTAGGTACTAGGTTTGACTCGGGAGGGGGTTTATCAACAGCGCGCTCCTCCTCGGTGTACCAGTTGGTGAGAGGTCCTTCATTCGGCTTGATTAGATCCAGCAGGTCTCGATTCCCGTCATTTCCTGTGATAACCGCAACTTCGTCAAAGAGACTAGGCTGCATGAAGTCTTCTGTATCCAGTTCAGTTGCGGTTTCGGGCTTGTTGCCCCAGACATCTTAGAATATCTCTAACCCAGGCAGCATCTTCCTAGCGGTTGGGCAGCAAAAGGGTTCTTGGAAGCCACAGTAAGGAACTGCTTCTCCCGGTTTGCAGAAGTAGCTGTTCAGAGTCAATAGGTAAGGCCGCATCTGTACATTCTCTTTCCTTCCTCTTCGGGTCCTCTCAGCACGGTCCTCATCAGTGGGCTCATAACCCAAACCATAGGTCCCTTCATTCACTGGACATTCCCAGGCTTGCAGTGCAGGATACTTCTTCCCGGACCTTGCCATAATCATTCCTGGTAGGTAGGACATTTTCAACATTAGAGGCACCATGCAGTTTATTTGCACTGTCCCGAAATCAAAGAGAATTCGAGAGCTTGCAGTCTTTCCCTCTATAAACTGTACAGTGTCGTATTGAAATCCAGAAAGGGGTAAATTGGCAGTCTCAGGGTTAACCTCAAAGAGAGGCTGGCCCTTTGGCCTTTTGAGCTGACTGTAGTCATCCCCCTGTATGGTGATAACTTTGTCTTCATAGGGAAACTTGACCTTTTGGTGCAGAGATGAGGGTACTGCCTTAGTGTGATGTATCCACGGTCGGCCCAGAAGCAGGTTGAAGCTAGTCGGTACATCAATTACCTGGAAGGGGACTTCCATCACAACTGGCCCAACTGTTAACTTTAGCGTAGCAACCCCCAACACTTCCCTCCGGGTGCTGTCATAGGCCTTCACTATCTGGTCCGAGGGAGTGAAGTCAGTTTCTTCCAACCCTAGACAGCTGGCTACTCTCAGTGGGCAGACGTGCAGCGCCGACCCATTATCAATGAGAACCATGGGCACGGTTTTGTCTCGAGTCTGAACAGTGACATAAAGAGCATTGTTATGACTGCCTCCCTCCTTGGGCAAATCATCATCAGAGAAACCGATGCTTCGTGTTTTAGATGATTGGGTGAGGGTGGATACTAGCACTTCAGGGCTAACTTCCACAGGCGTCTGAAGTTCACTCAAAGCCTTGCAAAGAGCTTGGCGATGAGGAAAGGATGATGCCAAAAGTTCCCAGATTGACACCCTAGCTTGTGTCTTTTTTAATTGTGACAGCACCGGGTCCTCCTTTGGCTGCTCTGCCCTCTGGTAGGGTTTATTTTGAATTTTGTCCAAAACTAACGGTTCATATTGTCTCCCGCTCCTGGTTATAGCATCAAGTTCTCCGGTTAGGTCATTCAAATCCAAGACACAGATGTTATTCATTTCTAGGAGCAGTTCGAAAGGATCGATCAGTTCCTGATCAGCCATAATAGCATTTACCCCGTGATTTGGTAAGGGGTTAGTACTAATGTTTGGCTTACTTCTGGGAATAATTGAACCGTTGTCCACCAGGTCTTGGATGCGGTTCTTGAGCGTCCAACACGCTTCGGTCTTGTGCCCATGCCCCTGATGATACTCACAGTATTCATCAGCCCTGTAATTCCTTGGTAATGGATTTGGTGGTGGCCTTGCTTCCAAAGGCTTGATGTAGTTGGCCTTGATGGCCTCTCGGAATACCACAAGGATCGGCATCCCGAGATCAGTATAAGTTCTTCTGGACGATTGATTATTATTTCTCATGTTCCCCACACGTAAAGGATTCGTGGGGGTGATGCTAGCAACTTCGTGGACCTTACTAGCTTGGCTAGGTTTCTTGTACATTGAGGTTCCCGAGTCTTCTTTCAGTTGCCCCATTTGAATCAGATCTTCTACCTTTGTAGCGGTGGCAATGAGTGATTGAAACGTTGGTAGGTACTGGGTTTGTAGTCGGTGTTGGTAAACAGGCTGCAGGTTCTTAATGATTATGTCTACCTGTTCTTGCTCAGAGGGTCGATTAATCATTTGGGCGGCCTTGGCTCTCCACCTCGTAAGGAATGAGGAAAAGGGCTCATTATTTTCTGTTTGGTGGTTTCTAGTTCTCTTCGAGTGACATCCACCTCCATGTTATAGCGGTATTGGGAATTAAATGCATTGCAGATGTCTTCCCAGGTTTTCATTTTGGATCGGTCTAAGCTGACAAACCACCTCAAAGCACCACCGGTGAGAGATTGTTGGAACAATTGAGCAAGGAGCTAGCTACTCAGTCCAAATGGGTTAAGGGCGCCCACATACATCTTCAAGTGAGTTTTAGGACAAGTGGTTCCATCGAATTTGTCCATGTTGGGCATCTTGAACTTGGTTGGCAGTCTCGCCTCAGGGAACAAGGACAAAGAGTCCATGTCCACCACCTCCTTGTGGGTTTTGAGAGCAGTGATAGATCTTTCCAGGAGTTCTAGCTTCTCTCTCATTCTTTGAGCTTCCAGCTCAGAAGCAGTTTTAGAGGGCATATCATCCAGGTTTAGGGCAGGGTTTGTAGGTTCAGCAGCAGGACCCTGGTTGGAGGCAGCAGGTCCACTTCCCCCGGCAGAAGCCCCATTTCCATTTCCATTTCCATTTCCATTCCCATTGCCCAATTCAGCTATCAGGGCGGTCCTTTGGGCAGCTAGTGCCTCATTCATTCTGGCCTCCATTCTGGCCTCCATTCTAGCCTCTAGTTGTTCAATGAGGGTTTGGATATCAGCAAGTGATGCCATTGGTGCAGGTAGAGTCGTTGGAGTTGTAGGTGAAGCAGGTGTAGCTGGTGAAGCTGGTGATAGTACTGTAGGTGTGTCTGGCACTGATGTGGGCACTTGGATCGTGGGCATCTGTAAGGATAAGGATAGCTGGATTAGGTACAGTGGTTGGTGTGTCAGGGTAGCTGATGTAGATCGACTCTTTTGTCCAACCGTGCATGAATGAGAAGAGTGTTCCATGCTCTCTTTGTGTTTACCTCATGTTTATGATATGTCGTGAATGCGCATAACAACACGTCATAAACTATTTAATGGTATGGTTCACATCATTGGGTGCATACAGTCCTAAAGGATAGGTACTATAGGCTATGACTCAAGTAGAGAATTGGCTTATTAAGGGACCCTTGAACCTTGAGTATGGATATACCTAGCCACATGTGAAACAAAGAGTTTCACGTGGGTCCAACAGTACGCATACTCATGGGCCACCCCCAAAAGGATTAGGGATGGTTTGCGGTAACAGGGAGGACGCTTTGGCTGTCCGTCGACATAATCAAAGAGACCTGCCGATCAGCGCTACTTGCTATCCAGACTCAGAAGTTTGAACAGAGAGAGAAGAAATTCATTTGAAATTCATTTTTTTATGCAATGGAGAAAAAGATTCTCAATCGTGCAAATAAATCAACAAATTAAAAATGTTTTAATTTAGTTGTACAATCAAGTGCAAATTCTCCTTATCCCGTATTCTTAAAGAAAGAATACTGGATTTTTTCTGTTGGGGTACCCTGCAAAACAAAGCATAGTAAATAATACCCTAAAGAAGGGCAGGTTAGTTTACACAACAATTGTAGTCCTCTTTATGCAAAAAGATTGCATAATTCCCCAGCAGAGTCGCCAAACTGTGAACCCCTACCCCGAATATCATGGACATATAATGCATATGACTAAGGGCAGAAATGCACGTGAATGTATGAGTCGCCACCTTGTTTAATTGTTTTCGGGTAAACTAGGAAAAACCCTAAATGACTCCAATTTTAATTAACCTAAATGCTAGATTAATTAACCCAATGTTAAGGCATGGTCTACGAACCCGAGGTGGATCCCGAGACTATGTCATGCTGATGAACTAACCTATGAATGGATGCTTTGCAGGGTAAATGATGCAATTGGACCAATGAAAATGTTTATGTGATTTCGACTTGCCGCTCGGGGTTAAATCCCTAACGTGCCTACGTACTTCCGTTTGAATGGAAGATCAAAGTCAACGTAGTTCGGTGGGCCTCTTTTAGAGGGCTTTGATTGGGGATGCTTTATGCATGAGTGTGTGTATGTTTTGTGCATTTTGTTTAGGCATTTTGCCAAAAAAATGTTGATTGGGCTTATTGGTTTGCCAAAAAAATGTTGATTAAGGCCTTTGGCCAAAAGGTTTTGTGATTTATGCAATCTGATTGCCAAAAGATTGGTTATTTAAAGGCTTTTTAGCCAAAATGTGTTGTTTTGAAGACTTTTAGCCAAAAAGATTAATTTTTAGGCAATTATTGCCAAAAGGTTGATTATTTAGGCGATTGTCGCCAAAAATGCTTGATTTAAGACTTTTAGCCAAAAAATGGGTTGATTTAGACAAATTGTTGCCAAAAAAAAATGGTTATTCTCACTTATAGGCGATTTGTTTGCCTAAAGTAATTAAATGAACTGCAATGTAGGCAATTTTAATGCCAAAAGAACGTGATTAATTAAGGGCTTTTAGTCACAATTATTGATTAATTGGACTTAAGCCGAAAATTGTTCGAAATAAAGGCAATCATATCATAGGCATTGATAGACTAGATATTTTAAGCCAATATTGTCGGATTTAAGCTTTAATACCACGATTATTAATTAACCGGGCGTTTAGCTTAATCATATTTTAATCGAGGCAATTTACCTGCCTATGTGATGATGTGAATGCATTTATGCAGTTGTAGAATTATTAGGAGTAGAAGAGAAGCATGCATGAAGTTCTAAAATTTAAATAGGCAGAGTTTAGTTCATGTACCTGATTTAATCGTCGACCGCTTCTTAACTCCAGGTTAAGCTCCTCGTTAAGGGAATTAATTTTAATTTAATTTTAAGTGACCAAGTATCACAACAATAAAATAAAACCAAAATTAAACAATGCAAGAAAGCAGTAAAGAATCGCAAAGAGCGTAGGGAGAAGGGGCGTCCATCAACACAGACTGAGTGTCCCAAAACGGAGGCCCCGGAGCCAAATTTATAGGGAAAAAAAAGGCCCGAGGGCGGGGGTGCCCTCCTTCGAAGGCGGGCTAGACCGCCCTTAAGGGCGGGCGTGCCCTCCTGGGCCAGGCGGGCTTGCCCACCCTGCTGGGCGGGCGTGCTGCCTGGGCCAGGCGGGCGTGCCCGCCCTGGTGGGCGGACCTGCCCGCCCTGCTGGGCGGGCGTGCCCGCCTTGCTAGGGCGGGCTGGACCACCCTTAAGGGCGGGCCCATGCTCCTTTCTATTATTTTTTTTCGCTCCAAAGGCTTTTTCGAGAGTTCTAGACCTCCAAAAAATATTCCGGGACCAGTTCCGTGATCCCCGTAATTTTCCGGACGTTCCGAGTACCATATTGGTATACTTACGGTGAACTTCCAAAATGGCCTCCGGCCCGGCCAGGCTATTTGCGGTCCGGGAAAATAGGCTTTTCGAGTCTCAAAATTTGAGTATTCACAAACCCAAGGCGGCTCTGTCAAGACTTCGGATAGTCTCGACTAGCACAATACTGCCGATGCAGCACATTTCCTCCATCATGGCACCGAATCGAAAAACGTGGGCCTCCGGGTCTCAAAATCTGATGCAGGCCTGTAAAAAAAAAATTCCAGTCTATAACCACTCCCCTAAGGGTAGCAATAGGAGATAGACCGTACCTCCCCAAATTGATCTTTTCTACCTTGGAGAGACTCTTAGTCCAATTGTGCATGCTTTGGTTATGAAAGGGATTCATTTTTTGAAAAAAAAGTTCAGAAATTGAAAATTGAAATTGAAAGAAAATCCCGTTTTTTTTATAAGTCAAAGTGGATAATCATGCATACATATAAAATTTTCAGTACTAACCAAGTGCAGGTACAGTCAAAGCACAGTACAGAAATACAGGCAAGGAAAATAGCCAAAAGGCGGGTCTTCTAGACACGTCCATTTTTCGCCTTCAAAATTTGTTTTTTCAGACAACCACCGACTCCCATAAATCATTTTTATGGTTGCCGGTGGGGGGCAACTGTGAATACTCAAATTTTGAGGCTCAAAAAGCCTGTTTTCCCGGACTGCAAACACTTCGGCCGGACCGGAGGCCATTCAGAAAGTTCACCGAAAGTATGCCAATATGGTACTTGAAACGTCCGGAAAATCACGAGGATCGCAGAACTGGTCCCAAAATATTTTTTGGAGGTACGGAACTCCCGAAAAGGCCTTTGGAACGAAAAACTAGCGAGTGGACAGGCATCAGTAGCGCCCGCCATCCACGGCGGTAGCATCCGCCCTCCAGCCTGTTTTTCACTATAAATACAGCCCCGAATCGACAGTTTCACTCACTCAGTCTGTGTTGACGAACGCTCTCTTCTCTCCTACGCTCCTTGCGGTTCTTTTACTGCTTTTCTGCATTTAGTGTTGGCTTTATTACTCTGCTGTTGTGATATTTGGTCACTTAATCGAATTAATTTTAATTAATATTCCCCAAACGAGGAGCTTAATCTGGAATTTTCAAACTGAAGCTAAGAAGCGGCCGCCGATTAACTCAGGTAATAACGAAACTCTGCCCATTTAAATTTCAGCATTTTGTGCATATTCTCTTCTACTCTAAACTCTAATTAAATAACTGCATTCATGCCATCGTCATCTTGGCAGCAAACTGCCTTAAGTAAATAAGTTTAGGCTAAAATGCCCGGTTAATCAATAATCGTGGTATTAATGCTTAACTCCGAACATATTGGCTAAAGTGCCTAGTTAATTAATAACTACGGTGTATTTGCCTTTATTTCGAACAGTTCGGCTAAAAGTCCAATTAATCAATAATTGTGGCTAAAAGCCTTAATCAATCACGTTTTTGGCAACAAATTGCCTACAGTTTAATCAATCACGTTTTGGCAACAAATTGCCTACAATTTAATCAATCGCTTTTGGCAACAAATTGCCTATAATTCAAATAACCACTTTTTGGCGACAAATCGCCCAACAAAACCCCTTTGGCACAAATGCCCTTAATCAATCATTTTGGCGACAAATCGCCTAACCAATCTTTGGCAACAAATTGCCTAATCAAATATCAACTTTTGGCACAAATGCCTTAATCAACCATTTTGGCAACAAATAGCCCAAACATCAATTTTTGGCAATGAATTGCCCAATCAAACACCTTTTGGCAACAAATGCCTAAAACAGAAAATCAATCAAACTTTGGCAAAATGCCTAAAAAATGCACGAAGCATACACACACTCATGCATGAAGCATACCCCTTCAAAATGCCTTTGAATAGGCTTTATCGAACTACGTCGGCTTTGATCTCTCATTCAAACGAGAGTACGTAGGCACGTTCGGGATCTAACCCCGAGCTGCAAGTCGAAATCATCAAAACACTTTACTGGTCCAATTGCATCAAGTTACCTTGCAAAGCATTCACACTTAGGTTAGTTAATCAGCATGACATAGTCTCGGGATCCACCTCGAGTTCGTAGATTGTGCCTTAAACTTTGGGATAATTAATCTAGACTTAGGTTAATTAAAATTGGAGTCATTTAGGGTTCTTTCATAGTTTTCCCTTATAAAAATAAACTAGGTGGCGACTTCATAAAACACACACATGAGCATACCTCGTTCAAGCATAATTTTGCCTTCGGGGGAGGGTTCACAGCTGCCGCCGTGGACGGCGGGAGCTACCGCCGTGGACGGCGGCTGCTGTCACCCTATCCTGTCCACTCGCTAGTTTTTCGTTTCAAAGGCTTTTTCGGGAGTTCCGTACCTCCAAAAAATATTCCGGGACAAGTTCTGTGATCCTCGTAATTTTTCGGACATTTGAAGTACCATATTGGCATACTTTCGGTGAACTTTCCGAATGGCCTCCAGTCCGGCCGGACTGTTTGCAGTCGGGGAATACAGGCTTTTGGAGCCTCAAAATTTGAGTATTCACACCCACATCTCCTGCCATATAGAGCCCCAAACGGTGCCAACCTAATATTCAAATTTGGTAACTATTATCACAAGCAAACTCTACTAACTTTATGTACTTTTCCTAGCTAGCCTTAAAATCAATGACACAAGCTCTAAGCATATCCTTCAGTATCTATATTACCCATTCTAACTACTCATCTGTCTGCGGATGAAAAGCCATACTAAAATGTAAATTAGTACCCATCGCCTCATGCAACTTCTTCTAGAACTTGGAAGTAAGCCTTGGATCCTAAGCAGATAAAATGGACGAAGGAACATCATGCAATCATACTATCTCATTAATGTACATTTGTGCATACTATTCAAGGAGAAATTAGTCCTCATAGGAAGAAAATGAGCTTACTTAATCAAACGGTTATCTATTACCCAAATAGCATCTTTCTTCGTTGGAGTAAGCGACAAACTAATCACAAAATCCATCGTTATCCTATCCCATTTCCACTCAAGAACAAAAATAGGATGCATCAAACCCGACGAAATCTGATGTCTGCCTTCACTTACTAACAAGTCAAACACTTAGTCACAAAGTCTATAATATCTCTCTTCATAGTTGGCCACTAGTAATGTACTCTCAAATCTTGGCACATCTTATTACTACTTGAATGCATGGCATATGGACTGCTATATGGGCTTCCTCCATGATACTCTTCCTCAATTTCAAAATCTTGTGTAAACAAATTCAATCACTGAAATACAAACATCCATCTTCTGTAATCACAAAGCCTTTCTTCTTACCATCACGAACTAGATCTTTCCATGAGGAAATTGACAGTGATTTTCGCAAGTGTACGAAATCGCAACAAGTAATATAGAGTAAGAGAGTATCGTATCCACAAGGATTGTATATCAACTACCAAAATTATGTTAACCTATTATTATTTAAACGATAATAAGAGAAAATTGCTATAAGGAAAATAAATTTGAAAGTAAAAACAGAAAGAGATCAAGCACAAGATTTAGGTGAAAAGAAATCAGGGAATTAAACTACTAGGGAATTTGATTTCACTTAATTCTATCCAACTTATGCTATTAGTTCATTAATCAATTTTAATTGTTCAAGTAGGAGAAACAACCCTAGAATTACTAACAAGCTCTCCCGATGTATTGTTAGCTATTCTAACCTAGTCTAATTACCTATCTTCCAATAGTGAAATCAAACATAAATTAGATCTTTGAGTTTTGTGGTTGTTTTGTGAGTTCATAACCTAAGATCATTAACTTATGAAAACCCCCCTTGAGTCAAACCATATAGCTTTCGCGTCAAGTTATTATTCTCAAGTAATTTATTATCTTTGTCATATCAAAAATCCTTCTCCCGATAGTGATTATTGAAATAATTCAATCCAGGGGAAAAATTCTACCTGGAAGCTTTAAGCACAATAATAAATTATAACAAGAATAATGAAAAACAAATCTAATATTATAAATTGGAATCGAATTAAGTTACATCAAATCCCTAGTATAAGAGTTTAGCTGGACATAGTAATTAAATAAAACTCAGCCATACTTGAATTAATCATCATACTTAGTGATAATAATGAAAAGAAAAACAAGATGAAGAGTTTAGAGATAAAACTAGGTCACAGCTATGTGGATGGCTCCCTTGAATCTTGGCACAAATCTTGGATGCTTGAAGTCTTCTAAGAGAGAGAGAATTATGCAGAAAATAGCACAAAAAATGAGATTCCCAGCAATGAGACGTTCCCCTCTTTATATAGAGCTCCTGAAGGCAAATCTGACTCCGTTTAGGAAATAGAACCCTTATTTAGTGCAAAATCTTCTATAGGAGATCATGACTGTTTAGGCCTTGGATTTCTTCTTAATTGGGACTCCTTTCTGTTCCAAAATAAGTCTAGGTCTCGTTTAGTACGTTTAGGAAACTCTCCGAGACGGGCCCATGTGAGGAAAAGATTGATTTGCGTCTTTAGATCACGCTAGTTCTGTCTTCGAAGCACGGGCGTGCCATTATGCACTGCTAGGGCATGCTTGCTTCTGCCCTTCCCACCTGGAATGTCATGGGCATGCTAGACTTGACACTCCTTAATCCCCTTTTAGGCACGGCCGTGCTCTTTGGCACAACCCAGACCGTGCTTACTCCTGACTCTCCCTTGATTTCCTTAGCTTTTAGCACGGTTGTGCTTTCTAGCACGGCTTGGGTGTGCTGGAGGCTGAGTATCTTGCCTTGTAATGTTCTTTTTTGTGCCAAATTCCTACAATTTTCTCTTAGATCAAGCGGATTAAGAATCAAGGAAGCTTTGAACAAAATTATACTAAAAATGAATTTAAAATCAAAACTTATTAAAATCCTAATAAAAACTATATTAAAAATACTATAAAATTAACACCTATCAAAATTCCCCAAACTTAAACCATTGCTTGTCCTCAAGCAACAAAACTAGATTTTAAAAGAAAAAAATTTTGACAAAACTAGCTTAGCATGGTTGTAGATGATTTAATCGTAAACCTTCAAGATATCATGATTAGTAATTTAGTGAATAAATCAATTGTTCTCCATGCTACTCATATTTAAGCTTGATTTCAATTTTTAAATAAAGCACGTTCATTGACTAAAATATAAGTTTAAAGAGATTGTCAACACTAATACTCATTCAATTTACGATAAATAGGACATGAATTATCCAAAGAATTTTTAACCTTTAAAAAATAAGACAATTGATAGTGCAAAAGTGGCATTCCCATATGCAAAGTTAGTCATCCCTTCTCCACAATTTAACTGCATACGATTAAAAGATCAAAAGGTCTTTATTTTGGGTTATAATGGGGCTTCCGTGGTGTAAATTTTTGCTTAATCAAAGAAAAAAAGGATAAAAGGTAGAACAAGAGTACAAAAGAATGTATAATATCCAGAATTCTATTTTAATCAAAAATTTTACTGGTTCCAGGGAGTGTCTATTTTGAACTTTCTTTACTATCTAGAGACATTTTGGCAAGGTCTTTCCATAATCTTTTGGTACTTTTCTTCCTTGCTCAATTTGAATTCTTTTGATTGCTTTTTGTGTGTCTCTTTTTGATTTTTCTTATTTGGTAAACTTGCTAGTATCATTTGAAGAATTCTCCCTCTTTGTTGCTATATTTAATTAAAAATCGAATCTTTCAATCATACAATCCTTTGTACTTAGGGTAGGAATTTGGAATTGGTTTAAAGGCTCGGTTTATTGAGGGTGAACAAGAAAATCTTATGGTTTATAGGCTTCAAAATTGGTTGCAAAGGTCATATTTTTAACTTAGGTGGTTTAGGCTAAATATGGGTTTCAACAAAGAATGCCTAAATCATCTCTTTTAAAATGTAGGCATTTAAAATTTTTGCCTCAAAGGGAATTCTAATTTGTTCTAGGAATGCCAATGTTTAAATAGCTTTGGATTAAAACACGCCTATGTACCAAAAATTTCACAAAAATTAGTGTTTTAGGATCTTAGAAACAGATAGTTTAAACCAATGAACATGTTTAACTCCAAAAATTTCCAAATTCAGAGCTTAAGTATACTAGAATTGAGAATCAACTAAATTTAACACTTATTACTAGACATGAGAACCTTCAAGCTTGCTTGTAATCATTTCAACCATGTGTGAATACCCAAATTTTAAGGCTCAAAGAGCCAGTTTTCCCAGACTGCAAACAGTTCGGCCGGACCGGAGGCCAGACCGGAGGCCATTCGGAAAGTTCACCGAAAGTATGCCAATATGGTACTTGAAACGTCCGGAAAATTACGAGGATCACAAAACTGGTCCCGGAATATTTTTTGGAGGTCCAGAACTCTCGGAAAAGCCTACGAAGCGAAAAATTAGCAAACCCCAAAGCCACGGCGGCGGCGGCCGCTGGACACGGCGGCGCCTGCCGCCGGACACGGAGGCTCCGGCCACCGGCCTAGGCGGCAGCAGCTGCCCTCCACCCCAATTTTTGCCTATAAATATCGGCCCCGGCACTCCGTTTTGACTCACTCAGTCTGTGTTGACGGACGCTCCTTCTCCCCTATGCTCCTTGCGATTCTTTACTGCTTTTCTGCATTTAGCATAGGCTTTTATTATTTTATTGTTGTGATACTTGATCACTTAAATTAAATTAAATTAATCAATATTCCCTAAACGATGAGCTTAATTTGGAGTTTTCAAGCTGAAGCTAAGAAGCGGCCGTCGATTAAATCAGGTACATAAACGAAACTCTTCCTATTTAATTTTAGCACTTCATGCATGCTTCTCTTCTACTCCTAATTCTACAACTGCATAAATGCATTCACGTCATCATTAGGCAAATAAACTGCCTCAATTAAATAATTTTAGGCTAAATGCCCGGTTAGTTAATAATCGTGGTATTAAAGCCTAAATCCGACAATATCGGCTAAAGGTATCTAGTCAATTAATGACTATGGTATAATCGCCTTTATTTCGAACAGTCCGGCTTAAGTCCAATTAATCAATAATTGTGGCTAAACAGCCTTAATTAAACACGTTTTCTTGGCAATAAATTGCCTACATTGCAATTCAATTGATCTCTTTTGGCAAACAAATTGTTTATAAGTGAGATTAATCTTTTTTAGCGACAAATCGCTTAAAACAAAATCTTGGCAAAAGCCTTAAATTAATCAATCTTTTGGCTAAAAGCCTTAAAACCAACCAATTTTAGCGTCAATCGCCCAATCAAACACTTTTGGCAAACTAATTGCCTAAATCAATCATTTTGGCTAAAAGCCTTTAAATAATCAATTTTGGCGACAATCGCCTAAATCATATCAATCTTTGGCAACAATTGCCTAAATCAATCTTTTTGGCTAGAAGCCTTAAATCAACACTTTTGGCAACAAATGCCTAAATCAAATCAATCAATTCTTTGGTAAAATGCCTAAACAAAATGCACAAAGCATACACACACTCATGCATTAAGCATACCCATTCAAAGCCCTTTCAAAAAGGCCTATCGAACTACGTTGACTTTGATCTTCCATTCAAACGGAAGTACATAGGCATGTTCGGGATTTAACCCCGAGCGGCAAGTCGAAATCACATAAACATTTCAATTGGTCCAATTACTTCATTCACCCTACAAAGCATTTCATTCATCGGTTAGTTCATCAGTATGACATGGTCTCGGGATCCATCTCGGGTTCGTAGATCGTGCCTTAAACATTGGGATAATTAATCTAGTAATTAGGTTAATTAAAATGTGAGTCAACTTTGGGTTTTTTCCTAGTTTACCCTAAAATAATTAAACAACGTGGCGACTCACACATTCACGTGCATTTCTGCCCTTAGTCATATGCATTCATATGCATATTTTCGAGGTAGGGGTTCACAGTTTGGCGACTTCACTGGGGACTTATGTAATTATTTTGCATAAAGTGGACTACAATTGTTGTGTAAACTAACCTGCCCTTCTTTAGGGCATTATTTTACTATGCTTGGTTTTGCAGGGTACCCTAACATGAATCGAGTATTCTTTCTTTAAGAATACGAGATGAGGAAATTTGGACTCAATTTGTACAATTTAATTAAAACATTTTAACTTGTTGATTTATTTGCACGATTGAGAATCCTTTTCTCCATTGCATAAAAAATGAATTTCAAATGAATTTCTTCTCTCTCTGTTCAAACTTCTGAGTCTGGATAGCAAGTAGCGCTGATCGGCAGGTCTCTTTGATTATGTCGACGGACAGCCAAAGCGTCCTCCCTGTTACCGCAAACCATCCCTAATCCTTTTGGGGATGGCCCATGAGTATGCGTACCGTTGGACCCACGCGAAACTCTTTGTTTCACATGTGGTTAGGTATATCCATGCTCAAGGTTCAAGGGTCCCTTAATAAGCCAATTCTCTATTTGTGTCATAGCATATAGAACCCATCCTTTAGGACTGTATGCACCCAATGATGTGAATCATATCATAAACAGATTATGACGTGCTGTTGTGCGCATTCACGACATATCATACACATTGAGTGAACACAAAGAGAACACAAAACACTCTTTTGTTTTTAGTCATGCACAGTTGGACAAAGAGTCGATCCACTTCAGCTACCCTGATACAGAATACTACGCACTGTACCCTAATCCAATTACCTTTATCCTATCAGGTACCCGCTGTTCGAGTACCTATCCAAGTTCCAGTCACACCTACAGTGCTATCACCTACCTCACCAGCTTCACCAACTTCACCAGCTTCAACTTCACCAACTCCAACTGCACCAATGGCATCACTTACTGACATCCAAAACTCATTGAACAACTGGAGGCCAGAATGGAGGCCAGAATGAATGAGCATTGGCTGCCCAAAGGACTGCCCTGATAGCTGAATTGGGTAATGGTAGTGGAAATGGGGCTTCGGCTGGGGGAAGTGGACTTGCTTCCTCCAATCAGGAACCTGCTGCTGAACTAACAAACCCTACCCTTAACTTGGATGACATGCCCTCCAGAACTGCTTCTGAGCTGGAAGCTCAGAAAATGAGAGAAAAACTGGAACTTTTGGAAAGGTCTATCACTGCCCTCAAGACACACAAGGAAGTGGTGGACATGGACTCCTTGTCCTTGTTTCCCGAAGCAAGACTGCCCACAAAGTTCAAAATGCCCAACATGGACAAGTTTGATGGAACCACTTGTCCCAAAACGCATCTGAAAATGTATGTGGGTGCCCTTAACCCGTTTGGATTGAGCAGCGAGCTCCTTGCTCAGTTGTTCCAACAATCCCTGACTGGTGCTGCTTTGAGGTGGTTTGTCAGTCTGGACCGGTCTAAGATGAAGACCTGGGAGGACATCTGTAATGCATTTAATACGCAATACCACTATAATATGGAGGTTGATGTTACTCGAAGGGAACTAGAAACCACCAAACAGAAAAACAATGAACCCTTTTCCTCGTTCCTTACGAGGTGGAGGGCAAAAGCCGCCCAAATGATCAACTGCCCTTCTGAGCAAGAACAGGTGGACATAATTATAAAGAACCTGCAGCTTGTCTACCAACAACAACTACAGAACCAGTACCTACCAACGTTTCAGTCACTCATTGCCACTGCTACAAAGGTAGAAGACCTAATTCAAATGGGGCAACTGAAAGAAGACTCGGGTTCCTCAAAATACAAGAAACCTAGACAAGCTAGCAAAGTCCACGAAGTGGCAAGCATCACCCCCACAAATCCTTTACGTGTGGGAAACATGAGAAGTGGCGGTCAGTCAAGAAGAACATATACTGATCTCGGGATGCCAATCCTTTTGGTATTCCGAGAGGCTGTCAAGGAAAATTACATTAAGCCTTTAGAAGCCAGGCCACCACCCAACCCATTACCAAGGAACTACAGAACCGACGAATACTGTGAGTACCATCAGGGTAGTGGGCACAAGACTGAAGCGTGCTGGACGCTTAAAAACCACATCCAAGACCTGGTGGACAACGGTTCAATTATTCCAAGGAGTAAGCCAAACATTAGTACTAATCCCTTACCAAATCACGGGGTAAATGCTATCATTGCTGACCAGGAATTGATCGATCCTTTCGAACTATTCTTAGAAATGAATGACATCTGTGTCTTGGAAATATTTGCTGATGCCTAGGACAACAAGCCCGAAACAATAACTAAACTAGAAGTGGAAGACTTCATGCAGCCCAGTCTCTTTGACGAGGTTGCAGTCATTACAGGAAGTGATGGGAACTAAGACCTGCTGAGCCTGATCAAGCCGTACGAAGGCCCTCTCACCAACTGGTACGCCGAGGAGGAGCGCACTGCTGATAAACCCCCTCCTGAGTCAAACCTAGAGTCTGTAATCAAGTCTTGTACTGAGTCTGAGTCTGACCCCGAGTCTGAAACCGAGTCAGAGTCCAGTTCCAGTTCTGAATCGTCTGTGTCGGATTTGGAAAATCCAGATTTCAAATTTGATGTAATTTTTGAGGACGATTCCGTCATAATCAATAAAGGCTTGCAAATTCTTGACTACCCTGCATGTCTATCTTTCCAAGCATTTCCAAGCAAAAATAACGAATATCAAATAAATGAAATAAAAAATGAAAAGAAAAAAATAATAATTGGCAAAGAAGAAAATGAACATACATACATTGCATCTGACTGTGTGAACAGGGAACAGGTCAGTGAATGTTTGAAGAAGTTTGCCGATTGTTTCATGTGGAAGGCAAGTGACATCACGGGAATTGACCCGACAATAGCGGTGCATAAGATTCCAGTATACCCTGAGGCTAGGCCAGTAAAACAGAAGCTAAGGAGGCTAAAAACAGAATGGTCCTTGAAAATCAAGGAGGAAGTAGCTAAGCAATTGGAGAATAAGTTCATAAAACCCATTGCCTACCCGACGTGGTTAGCAAACATTGTGTCGGTGCCGAAGAAAGATGGCAAAGTCAGAATGTGTGTGGATTACCGGGATTTGAATAAAGCATGTCCAAAGGACGACTTCCCCCTGCCGCATATTGACTTGTTGGTGGACCGAATGGCTGGACACGAGATGGTCTCCTTGACCGATCTGGCTGTCGGATACAATCAAATAATGATGCATTTGCCAGACAAAGAGAAAACGACATTCATCACGGAGTGGGGAACCTACTGCTACAGGGTTATGCCTTTTGGGCTCAAAAATGCCGGGGCAACCTATCAAAGAATGGCAACGACTATCTTCCATGACATGATTCACAAAGAAGTAGAACACATGTGGACGATATGGTTGTTAAATCAAAAACAGCTGAAGAACATACAACAGCACTTGAGAAGTTCTTCCTTAGACTCCGAAAGTACAATTTAAAGCTCAACCCGGTGAAGTGTCTGTTTGGAGCTACATCCGGAGTATTTCTGAGGCATATGGTCAGTCGGAAGGGCATAGAGATTGACCCTTCAAAAGCCAAAGCCATTTTAGAAATGCCAGCACCGAAGACAGAAAAGGAAGTTCGGGGTTTCCTGGGAAGGCTACAGTACATCAGCCGGTTCATTAATCAATTGGCCGATACTTGTGGTCCGATCTTCAAATTACTCAGGAAAGGAGTAGCCATCAAATGGAATGAGGATTGTCAGAAAGCTTTCGACCGAGTCAAGCAATATCTGTTATCCCCGCCAATTTTACAGCCACCAAGGCTAGGAAAGCCTTTACTATTGTATCTATCAGTGACAGAAGAAGCGATGGGTGCAATGCTAGCTCAACAAGCAGAAGATACAAGGGTAGAAAATGTCGTGTATTACCTCAGCAAAAGGATGCTAGACTACGAGCTAAAATACAATAAGATAGAGAAGTTATGCCTGGCTCTAGTTTGGGCTTGTACAAAGCTGCAGCACTACCTCTCGTCCTACACCACATACGTTATTTCTGAATCGAACCCCTTGAAATTTCTTATGGAGAGGCCGGTTCTTGATAGTAAGATGGCTAAGTGGGTGTCAGTGCTCGCAGCCTATGGTTTAAAATTTGTACAACGGAAGGCAGTGAAAGGCGGAGCCTTGGCTGATCAATTAGCAGAATTACCGGTCGAAGACCAAATGCCGGAGGTAGAATTTCCTGATGAAGACTTGTTGAGCTTGGAAAGTGAAGTCTGGGAAATGTACTTCGATGGAGCTTCAAACTACCATGGAAATGGGGTTGGAGTTGTATTCAAAACTCCTTGTGGAGAATACATCCCAATCGCAGTCAAATTAGATTTCAACTGCACCAACAATGAAGCCGAGTATGAAGCTTGCATAAAGGGGTTAGAAGCAGCCCTGGAAAAGGAAATAAAGGTCCTCAAGGTTTTCGGGAATTCCAATTTAATAGTCTCCCAAGCTTTGAGAAAATGGAAAATTAAGGAAGAGCGTTTGGTTCCTTACTTACCACGCTTGGACGAATTGGCTTAGCAATTTGAGGATTTATCCTTCCATTACTTGCCGCGAGCCAAAAATCAGTTTGCTGATGCTCTGGCTACTTTGGCCTCCATGGTTAATGTAGGGGGAGACCAAGTCATTCGACCTTTGACAGTTCGGCTGCAGAAACAACCAGCACATATCATGAATTTGGTAGATGACAAGCCTTGGTATTGGGATATACAGAATTATCTTCAAAATGAAGCCTACCCGGAGGGGTCCTCGAAGACTGACCAACGGACATTGAGATAGTTAGCATCCGGATATTTCCTTACTGGGGGAGTTCTGTATAAAAGAAGTTGGAATGGCCTGCACCTAAGGTGCGTTGATGGTGGAGAAGCTCAAACCATCATGGATTCCTTACATATGTGAATACTCAAATTTTGAGGCGCAAAAAGCCAGTTTTCCCGGACTGTAAACAGTCCGGCCGGACCGGAGGTCATTTTGGAAATTTACCGGAAGTATGCCAATATGGTACTTAAAACGTTCGGGACGTCGCGAGGATCGCGGAATTGGTCTTGGAATATTTTTTGGAGGTCCGGAACTCCCGAAAAAGCCGTCGGAACGAAAAAAACTGGCGAATGGACAGGATACGGCAGCAGCGGCTGCCCTGACCGGCGGCAGAGGCCGCCGTCGACGGCGGCCGCTGCCGCCGTATCTTGTCCATTCGCCAGTTTTTTTTCGGGGGAGGGGTTCACAGTTTGGCGACTCTGCTGGGGATGATTATGCAATCGTTTTGCATAAAGCGGACTACGATCGTTGTGTAAACTAACCTACCCTTCTTTAGGGTATTATTTTACTATGCTTTGTTTTGCAGGGTACCCCAACAAAAAAAATTGAAGTATTCTTTCTTTAAGAATGCTTAACAAGGAGAATTTGGACCTAATTGAACTTTACTTTAAATCATTTAAATTTGTTTATTTATTTGCACGAATTGAGAATCTTTTTCTCCATTGCATAAAAAATGAATTTCAAATGAATTTCTTCTCTCTCTGTTCAAACTTCTGAGTCTGGATAGCAAGTAGCGTTGATCGGCAAGTCGCTTTGATTATGTCGATGGACAGCCAAAGCGTCCTCCCTGTTACCGCAAACCGTCCCTAATCCTTTTGGGGATGGCCCATGAGTATGCGTACCGTTGGACCCACACGAAACTCCTTGTTTCACATGTGGTTAGGTATATCCATGCTCAAGGTTCAAGGGTCCCTTAATAAGCCAATCCTCTATTTGTGTCATAGCCTATAGAACCTATCCTTTAGGGCTGTATGCACCCAATGATGCTGAATCATTCCATTAAAATGAATTATGTTGTGATGTTGTGCGCATTCACACATTCATCCCATACTTCACACAAAAAAAGGGGTTTGGAAGATGATAAAAAAGAGAATCTTAAAAAAAAAAAAAACATTCCATTTCAAAACTGGAAAATCACATTTTGGTCCCTGAGACCTGAAAAATTACATTTTGATCCCTGAGACCTGGAAAATTACATTTTGGTCCCTGAGACCTGGAAAATTACATTTTGGTCCTTAAGTCCAAAAATTCACATTTTGGCCCCTAAGGCCCCCAAAAAAAAAAAATTTTTTTTTTGAGAACTTAGGGCCTTTCGAAAAGTCAAGGTGTCCAGCCCTAAGCACTCTACCTTACATATCACATCCCATTAGGTCCTATCCTAGGTGTCCTAGCATACCAACATTACCCTACCACACAGGGTCAAACCGTCCCATCTCACAGGGTCAAGTCATTCTTCCCTATACCAACACTACCCTACATTGTTTGGTCATACCACCCCACATCACAAGGGTCAAGTCCAAATACCTTACCCATACACTACCCTACCTCACACTATCTCACACACCCTATGAAAACACCTTATATAGGATAGTCTAATCGTTTTGACTATGTCCTTTCACAGGTACCCGCTGTTCGAGTGCCTATCCAAATTCTAGTCACACCTACAGTGCTATCACCAGCTTCACCAACCTCACCAGCTACACCAGCTTCCCCTACAACTCCAACAACCCCACCTGCACCAATGGCATCACTTACTGACATCCAAAACCTCATTGAACAACTGGAGGCCAGAATGGAGGCCAGAATGAATGAGGCATTGGCTGCCGAAAGGACTGCCCTAATAGCTGAACTAGGTGGTGGTAATGGAAATGGGGCTTCCACTGGGGGAAGTGCTCCTGCTACCTCCAATCAGGGTCCTGCTGCTGAACTGACAAACCCTGCCCTTAACCTGGACGACATGCCCTCTAGAACTACTTCTGAGCTGGAAGCTCAGAAAATGAGAGAGAAACTAGAACTCTTAGAAAGGTCTATTACTGCCCTCAAGACACACAAGGAAGTGGTGGACATGGACTCCTTGTCCTTGTTTCCCGAAGCAAGACTGCCCACAAAGTTCAAAATGCCTAACATGGACAAGTTTGACGGAACCACTTGTCCCAAAACGCACCTGAAAATGTATGTGGGTGCCCTCAACCCATTTGGCCTGAACAGCGAGCTCCTTGCTCAGTTGTTTCAGCAATCTTTGACTGGTGCTACATTAAGATGGTTTGTAAGCTTGGATCGTTCCAAAATGAAGAATTGGGAGGACATATGTAATGCTTTCAACACGCAGTACCATTATAATATCGAAGTGGGTGTTACCCGGAGGGAGCTGGAAACCACTAAACAAAAGAACAATGAGCCGTTCTCCTCGTTTCTTTCGAGGTGGAGAGCCAAAGCTGCTCAAATGATCAACCGACCCTCTGAACAGGAACAAGTTGACATAATAATCAAGAATTTACTGCCTGTTTACCAGTCACAGCTTCAAACATAGTACTTGCCTACGTTCCAATCGCTCATTGCAACTGCAACTAAGGTGGAAGACTTAATCCAGTTGGGTCAACTCAAAGAAGACTCATACAAGAAGCAGAATCATGCTGGGTCCAGTGAGACAAATGAAATAGCCAGTATAATCCCCACGAATCCTTTACGTGTTGGGAATTTGGGAAACAATCAGCCAAGGAGGCAATATACTGATCTCGGCATGCCAATCCTTTCGGTGTTCCGAGAAGCAGTGAAAGCAAATTTACTGAAGCCCTTAGAAGCAAGGCCATTACCAAACCTCCTGCCCCGGAATTTCAAAGCCAATGAATACTGTGAGTACCATCAAGGACATGGGCATAAGACCGAATCATGCTGGACTTTGAAAAACCGTCTACAAGACCTGGTTAACAATTGGTCCATCATCCCCAGCAGAGTCGCCAAACTGTGAACCCCTATCCCAAATATTAAGCATACAAATGCATGTGACTAAGGGCAAAGATGCACGTGAATGTGTGAGTCGCCACCTTGTTTAATTATTTTAGGGTAAACTAGGAAAAAACCCTAAGTGACTCCAATTTTTAATTAACCTAATTGCTAGATTAACTATCCCAACGTTTAAGGCATGGTCCACTAACCAGAGGTGGATCCCGAGACTATGTCATGCTGATGAACTAACCTATGAATGAATGCTTTGCAAGGAAGATGATGTAATTGGACTAATGAAAATGTTTATGTGATTTCGACTTGCCGCCCAGGGTTAAATCCCGAACATGCCTACGTACTTCCGTTTGAATGGAAGATCAAAGTCGACGTAGTTCGATAGGCCTTTTTTAAAGGGCTTTGAATGGGTATGCTTTATGCATGAGTGTGTGTATGCTTCATGCATTTTGTTTAGGCATTTTGCCAAAGTTTGATTGATTTGTTGTTTTAGGCATTTGTTACCAAAAATGTTGATTTAAGGCTTTTAGCCAAAAGGAATGATTTAGGCAATCTGTTTGCCAAAAATTGATGTGATTTAGGCGATTGTCGCCAAAATTGATTATTCAAAGGCTTTTAGCCAAAATGATTGATTTAGGCAATTAGTTTGCCAAAAGTGTTTGATTGGGCGATTATCGCCAAAATTGATTGATTTGAGGCAATTTATTTACCAAAAGTGTTGATTTAAGGCTTTTTAGCCAAAAGTTCGATTTAAGCAATTTGTCGCTAAAAAAGATTAATCTACTTATAGGCACTTTATTTGCCAAAAGAGATCAATTAAATTGCAATGTAGGCAATTTATTGCCAAGAAAAAACGTGTTTAATTAAGGCTGTTTAGCCACAATTATTGATTAATTGGACTTAAGCCGAACTGTTCGAAATAAAGGCGATCACACCATAGTCATTGATTAACTAGGCTTTAGCCAATATTGTCGGATTTAGGCTTTAATACCACGATTATTAATTAACCGGGCATTTAGCCTAAACTTATTTAATTGAGGCAGTTTATTTGCCTAATGATGACGTGAATGCATTTATGCAGTTGTAGAATTAAGGAGTAGAAGAGAAGCATGCATGAAGTGCTAAAATTAAATAGGTAGAGTTTCGTTTATGTACCTGATTTAATCGACGGCCGCTTCTTAACTTCAGCTTGAAAAACTCCGGATTAAGCTCCTCGTTTGGGGAATATTAATTAATTTAATTCAATTTAAGTGACCAAATTATCACAACAACACAATAATAAAAGCTTATGCTAAATGCAGAAAAGCAGTAAAGAATCGCAAGGAGCGTAAGGGAGAAGGAGCGTCCGTCAACACAGACTGAGTGCCTAAAAACGGAGTGCCGGGGCTGTATTTATAGGCAAAATTCAGACTGAAGGGCGGCAGCTGCCGCCGGCCGGTCAGGGCGGCTGCAAACTGTGAACCCCTACCCCAAATATCAAGCATACAAATGCATGTGACTAAGGGCAGAGATGCACGTGAATGTGTGAGTCGCCACCTTGTTTAATTATTTTAGGGTAAACTAGAAAAACCCTAAGTTGACTCCAATTTTAATTAACCTAATTATTAGATTAATTATCCCAATGTTTAAGGCACGATCTACGAACCCGAGATGGATCCCGAGACCATGTCATGTTGACGAACTAACCGATGAATGAAATGCTTTGCAGGGTGAATGAAGTAATTGGACCAATTGAAATGTTTATGTGATTTCGACTTGCCGCTCGGGGTTAAATCCCAAACGTGCCTACGTACTTCCGTTTGAATGGAAGATCAAAGTCGACGTAGTTCGATAGGCCTTTTTTAAAGGGCTTTGAATGGGTATGCTTAATGCATGAGTGTGTGTATGCTTTGTGCATTTTGTTTAGGCATTTTGCCAAAGAATTGATTGATTTGATTTAGGCATTTGTTGCCAAAAGTGTTGATTTAAGGCTTTTAGTTAAAAAGATTGATTTAGGCAATTTATTGCCAAAAATTGATGTGATTTAGGCTATTGTAGCCAAAATTGATTATTTGAAGGCTTTTAGCCAAAATCGATTGATTTAGGCAGTTTGTTTGCCAAAAGGTGTTGATTGGGCGATTGTCGCCAAAATGAGTGATTTAAGGCTTTTAGCCAAAAGATGGATTAATTCAAGGCATTTTGCCAAAACTTTGATTTAAGCGATTTGTAGCTGAAAAAAGATTAATCTACTTATAGGCAATTTGTTTGCCGAAAGAGATCAATTGAATTGCAATGTAGGCAATTTATTGCCAAGGAAAAACGTGTTTTATTAAGGCCTTTTAGCCACAATTATTGATTAATTGGACTTAAGGCGGATTGTTCGAAATAAATGCAATCACCATAGCTATTGATTAACTAGGCTTTAGCCGATATTGTCGGACTTAGGCTTTTAATACCACGATTATTAATTAACCGGGCATTTAAGCTTAATCATATTTAATTGAGGCAGTTTATTTGCCTAATGATGACGTGAATGCATTTATACAGTTGTAGAATTAGGAGTAGAAGAGAAATGTGCATGAAGTGCTAAAATTAAATAGGCAGAGTTTCGTTTATGTACCTGATTTAATCGACGGCTGCTTCTTAGCTTCAGCTTGGAAACTCCAAATTAAGCTCCTCGTTTAGGGAATGTTGATTAATTTGATTTAATTTAATTTAAGTGACCAAGTATGACAACAATAAAATAATAAAAGCCTATGCTAAATGCAGAAAAGGAGTAAAGAATCGCAAGGAGCGTAGGGGAGAAGGAGCGTCCGTCAACACAGACTAAGTGCCTAAAAACGGAGTGCCGGGGCTGTATTTGTAGGCAAAATTCGGACTGAAGGGCGGCAGCTGCCGCCGGGGACGGCGGCCGCTGCTGCTGCCGCTGCCGCCGGGCAGGGCAGCCGCTGCTGCCATATCCTGTCCATTCGCTAGTTTTTTTCGTTCCAACGGCTTTTTCGGGAGTTCCGGACCTCCAAAAAATATTTCGAGACCAGTTTCGCGATCCTCGCGACGTCCCGGACGTTTTAAGTACCATATTGGCATACTTCCGGTAAATTTCCAAAATGACCTCTGGTCCGATCGGACTGTTTGCAGTCCGGAAAAACTAGCTTTTTGAGCCTCAAAATTTGAGTATTCACAGTTGCCCCCCACTGGCTATCATAAAAATGATTTATGAGAGCCAGTGGCTGTCTGAAGGAGCAAATTTTGAGGATGGGCAGAGGAGGAAACCTCGCCGTTGGTTTTTTCTTTGAAATGAAATTATCAAATGCATGGATTTATGTTTGCAACTTAAAGATGTTTTTGCCTCTTTGAGGACTTAAAAAGAAATTTTGCCTCTTAGAGGACTTGAATAATGAGGGCTTGAAAAGAGATTTTGCCTCTTAGAGGACTTGGAAAGATGTTTTGCCTCTTAATGAGGGTTTGAAAAGAGATTTTGCCTCTTAGAGGACTTGAAAAGATGTTTTGCCTCTTAATGAGGGCTTGAAAAGAGATTTTGCCTCTTAGAGGACTTGAAAAGATGTTTTGCCTCTTAATGAGGGCTTGAAAAGAGATTTGTTTTATTTTTATTTTTTTCTTTGAGAACCAAGGGTCCACCTAAAGTCAAAATGATCAAATGGCTTGGTTTTGGATGAAAAATGGTTGGTTATTGGTTAGGGTTTCACCCTAGGTTTTATGTAAAAAAAGGTTAACCATTAACCGGGTTCTACCCTGGGTTTGTGTAAAAGAGATTGACGATGGTTGGGTTTCACCCTGGGTTGTGTATGTTTTTTTTTTCATAACACTTGCCCCTGAATCCGACTTGGAGGATTTTGCCCCCTGCTTGAGAGAATTGATGCCCTTATTAGCTGAAATAGAATTTCTTCTTAATAAAAGACTAAAAATTCTGTGATTACTTCTGTGATGGGAGAATGGTGAAGGTTCTTATCACTTCTTGCCCCCAGAATGGTGCTGACCATGGAATACTTCAAAACATTGGTGTTGCACTTGTCCAATCGATTGAGGAATCAAAGAGAACAAAGCCACTTATATGACTCGAGGAAACGGACAATGTGGATGACATCGCTCGTCTGAAAGGATCGAAGAAACGATGGTCCGAATGGAGACGAGGTATTAAAGAATTACCTCTCAACGATTGTGTTTGACATTTTTTAGGGTTGTTTTGGAAACCCCGGGGATTGAATTGACATTTTCCTCTCTCTCTTTTTTTTTTTCGAGGAATGACTCAAAGAGTGACGCTTACAAAACGAACTTTTGAGAATGACTCGATTTTTGTGACTCGTTGTGGAATGACCACTAGTGATGGAGACTTGATTTTAGAAACTCATTGGAGACTCGATTTAGAGACTTAAATTTTTCTTGTAGCGAATTTTGACTCGAAGGAACTCAGTGATTCCTGGAAAAAATGATTTATATACTCCCAAGGAGACCTTTGAAAGGGATTTTTTTTTTTTGCCTTAACTTTTGCCCAGTAGCCGCCCTTTCGGGTTTTCGACTCTAGCAGGCTCTTTGCCCTAACTTTTGCCTAGACTGCCCTTTCGGGTTTTCAGCCTAGCGGGCTCAATTCTTGCCTGAAGCCGTCCTTTCGGGTTTTCAACTTCAGCTTTTATTTTTCTTTTCTTCTCTTTTTTTTATTTTTTATATTGGCAAAGAGAAAATGCTATTTATGATGCAAACTTATGTTTGTGACCGCGCCTTTGCGGCTGCCTACGTATCTCCAAGAACTCTTCGGGGGATGGGGAGAATCAAGTCTTTCGTAGTTCCTTCCGGGATGCGAACTTCCTGCTCGGCTGGTGCGGAATTCATCTCCGACTTGATGTTAGTGCGGAATTCCTTTCCGTCTTGGTGCGGAATTTATTTCCGACTTGCTGTTGGGGCAAAATTCAATTCCGACTTAATGCTGATTGTGGAATTCATTTGCGATTTGATTTCTTCGGGATTCCTTCCCGACTTGATATTAATACAGAATTCATTTCTGACTTGATTTCTTCGCGGGATTTCTTCCCGGCTTGATGTCTTTGCGGGATTCCTTCCCGACTTGATGTCTTTACGGGATTCATTCCCGACTTTGATGATGTTGAATCAACTTATTGACTCGAGCTCGTATGATAGTGATGACCCTAGGCGAATCTGACTTTGTTGTTGTAGTGGTTTTACCACTGGTTGACTGAAATATGACTTGTATTCATCACAAAGAGTTTTGAATACCCACATTGTGGTGGTAACTTGAGTGGCTTGAGTGTTGAAGAAGCTTTTATGCTTTGAGTTTGTGGCTTCGCCATGTTTGAATTCTTGAGGTTAATTTGATCCCTTTTCTTGAACTTTATCTTCCTCCGAATTTGAAACTTATTTCCTCAATGGTTCTCCTCTCCATAAGGAATTTTGAGGAGACTCTTGCTTTTCCTTGTTTTGAGAAATGATCCTTGTTTATAAGGACACTTGTACTTGTGCCATGCCTGGCGCTTGATTTTCAAGGTGTTTGTTGTCATCCAATTTGTGGAAATGACTGCTTCTTTTAACTTGCTTTTTCAAAATGTGAGCAGCCGCTTGGTCTTTGTCCTTATGGCTGAAATGATTTGTCATCTACCCTTGATGGGCTTGAATTTAACGGAGAGCTTGCAGTTGACCCGTTTTTGACAACTTGATTTCCTGTAGCTTTGTCCTTGATTTCTTTCTTTTGTGCAGAAGTTCCTTTTGACCCATTTTTTTCTTTTGCTTTATTTGCTTCCTTTTGACCAGGGGTTCCTTTTGTCCCGTTTTTCCTTTTGCTTGCTTAGAAGCAGCCTCTCCATAAAGAATTTCGAGGCAACTTGATTCTGAGATGACTTGAGTAGTGTATGGATAGCATTGCGACTTCGTGCAGACCCAACCCAATTCCAAACATAACTTCTTTATTCTGTCGCTTTTAAGCTCAAAATTCAGACACCTCTCTATCGGAGCATCTTCCATTCCTGGGTTTTCGGAGAAACCATTCTGGCCCTAACCCCTTCAATTGGCTTTACCTCGGTACTGTTTGAAGTCTTGCGTACCCTTTGCTGGATCCTTTCCATGATTACCCTTCAAAATTTCCCCTTTGATGGTGCTTCTTAGGATGCCCCCAACTTTGATTGATGCAGAGTAAATGAATGCATTTTTCTTTGCCAATTATCTTTTTTTATCATCATTTTTTTTTTAATTTTTTATTATTTTTTTCGATTTTTTTTTTGCTTTCACAGGAAAGGATAGGGAAAGAGTACAAACATGATTGGAACGTAAACTGATCCCTTTTTATTGATAAGACAAAATTTGTGTACAAAAGACACTTAGATTTATAAATTTGAATTGAATGAAAACTTGAATGGAAATGAAAATGAAAAGAAAAAAACTAGACCCTAAAAGATAGACTCTAAATGGACTGTGATGCACTAGGATTGGATTGACTGTAGTGACTTTGTTCTTCTCGATGCTAAAATCGATCAGACAGGTTGTTGTTGGTCTTGAACAATTCCTTTGTTCTTTTGGAGGTTTGATCTCAACCTTCTCAGACACAAACTTCATTCATTTCTAAGAAAAGTTCGAAAGGATCAAACGATTCTTGTTCAGCAATTTTTTTTTTTTTGCATTAATCCCATGGTTAGGCACGGGATTGGTTGATGTTCAGCTTGCTCTTGGGGATGATGGACCCATTGTCAACCAGGTCTTGTAGACGGTTTTTCAGAGTCCAGCATGATTCGGTCTTATGCCCATGTCCTTGATGGTACTCATAGTATTCATTGGCTTTGAAATTCCGGGGCAGGGGGTTTGGTAATGGCCTTGCTTCTAAGGGCTTCAGTAAATTTGCTTTCACTGCTTCTCGGAACACCAAAAGGATTGGCATGCCAAGATCAATATATTGCCTCCTTGGCTGATTGTTTCCCAAATTCCCAACACGTAAAGGATTTGTGGGGATTATACTGGCTATTTCATTTGTCTCACTGGACCCAGCATGATTCTGCTTCTTGTATGAGTCTTCTTTGAGTTGACCTAACTGGATTAAGTCTTCCACCTTAGTTGCAGTTGCAATGAGCGATTGGAACGTAGGCAAGTACTGTGTTTGAAGCTGTGACTGGTAGACAGGCAATAAATTCTTGATTATTATATCAACTTGTTCCGGTTCAGAGGGTCGGTTGATCATTTGAGCAGCTTTGGCTCTCCACCTCGAAAGGAATGAGGAGAAGGGCTCATTGTTCTTTTGTTTAGTGGTTTCCAGCTCCCTCCGGGTAACATCCACTTCGATATTATAATGGTACTGCGTGTTGAAAGCATTGCATATGTCCTCCCAATTCTTCATTTTGGAACGATCCAAGCTTACAAACCATCTTAATGCAGCACCAGTCAAAGATTGCTGAAACAACTGAGCAAGGAGCTCGATGTTCAGGCCAAACGGGTTGAGGGCACCCACATACATTTTCAGGTGCGTTTTGGGACAAGTGGTTCCGTCAAACTTGTCCATGTTAGGCATCTTGAATTTTGTAGGTAATCTTGCTTCGGGGAACAAGGACAAGGAGTCCATGTCCACCACTTCCTTGTGTGTCTTGAGGGCAGTAATAGACCTTTCCAACAATTCCAGCTTCTCTCTCATTTTCTGAGCTTCCAGCTCAGAAGCAGTTCCAGAGGGCATGTCATCCAGGGCAGGGTTTGAGGACGTCGGTGCAGCACCGGGTCCCTGATTGGAGGCAGCAGGATCATTTCCCCCAGCTGAAGCCCCATTTCCATTACCACTACCTAGTTCAGCTATTAGGGCAGTTCTCTGGGCAGCTAATGCCTAATTCATTCTAGTCTCTATTCTGGCTTCGAGTTGTTCCATGAGATTTTGGATGTCAGACAGTGATGCCATTGGTGCAGTCGGGGTTGTTGGACTTGTGGGTGAGAGCTCAGTTGGTGTTTCGGGTACAGGTGGTCTTTGGAGGGGTACCTGTGAAAGGACATAGTCAAAACGATTAGACTATCCTACATAAAGGTGTTTTCATAGGGTATGTGAGATAGTGTGAGGCAGGGTAGTGTATGGGTAAGGTATTTGGACTTGACCCTTGTGATGTGGGGTGGTATGACCAAACAATGTAGGGTAGTGTTGGTATAGGGAAGAATGACTTGACCCTGTGAGATGGGACGGTTTGACCCTGTGTGGTAGGGTAATGTTGGTATGCTAGGACACCTAGGATAGGACCCAATGGGATGTGATATGTAAGGTAGAGTGCTTAGGGCTGGACACCTCGACTTTTCAAAAGGCCCTAAGTTCTCAAGAAAATTTTTTTTTTTTGGGCCTTAGGGGCCAAAATGTGAATTTTTGGGCCTAAGGACCAAAATGTAATTTTCCAGGTCTCAGGGACCAAAATGTAATTTTCCAGCTTTGAAATGGAATGTTTTTTTTTTTAAGATTCTCTTTTTTATCATCTTCCAGACCCCTTTTTTTTTGTGAAGTATGGGATGAATGCATGAATGCGCACAACATCACAACATAATTCATTTAATGGAATGATTCAGCATCATTGGGTGCATACAGCTCTAAAGGATAGGTTCTATAGGCTATGACACAAATAGAGGATTGGCTTATTAAGGGACCCTTGAACCTTGAGCATGGATATACCTAACCACATGTGAAATAAGAAGTTTCGCGTGGGTCCAACGGTATGCATACTCATAGGCCATCCCCAAAAGGATTAGGGACAGGTTGCGGTAACAGGGAGGATGCTTTGGCTGTCCGTCGACATAATCAAGGAGACCTGCCGATCAGCGCTACTTGCTATCCAGACTCAGAAGTTTGAACAGAGAGAGAAGAAATTCATTTGAAATTCATTTTTTATGCAATGGAGAAAAAGATTCTCAATTCGTGCAAATAAATAAACAAATTTAAATGATTTAAAGTGAAGTTCGATTAGGTCCAAATTCTCCTTGTTAAGCATTCTTAAAGAAAGAATACTTAAAAAAAATTTTTTTGTTGGGTTACCCTGCAAAACAAAGCATAGTAAAATAATACCCTAAAGAAGGGTAGGTTAGTTTACACAACGATCGTAGTCCGCTTTATGCGAAAAGATTGCATAACCTCCCCAGCAGAGTCGCCAAACTGTGAACCCCTACCCTAAATATCAAGCATACAAATGCATGTGACTAAGGGCAGAGATGCACGTGAATGTGTGAGTCGCCACCTTGTTTAATTATTTTAGGGTAAACTAGAAAAACCCTAAGTTGACTCCAATTTTAATTAACCTAATTACTAGATTAATTATCCCAATGTTTAAGGCACGATCTACGAACCCGAGATGGATCCCGAGACCATGTCATGCTGACGAACTAACCGATGAATGAAATGCTTTGCAGGGTGAATGAAGTAATTGAACCAATTGAAATGTTTATGTGATTTCGACTTGCCGCTCGGGATTAAATCCCAAACGTGCTTATGTACTTCCGTTTGAATGGAAGATCAAAGTCGACGTAGTTCGATAGGCCTTTTTTAAAGGGCTTTGAATGGGTATGCTTAATGCATGAGTGTGTGTATGCTTTGTGCATTTTGTTTAGGCATTTTGCCAAAGAATTGATTGATTTGATTTAGGCATTTGTTGCCAAAAGTGTTGATTTAAGGCTTTTAGCTAAAAAGATTGATTTAGGAAATTTATTGCCAAAAATTGATGTGATTTAGGCGATTGTCGCCAAAATTGATTATTTGAAGGCTTTTAGCCAAAATCGATTGATTTAGGCAGTTTGTTTGCCAAAAGGTCTTGATTGGGCGATTGTCGCCAAAATGAGTGATTTAAGGCTTTTAGCCAAAAGATTGATTAATTGTAACAGACTGATTTTTCTTTTAGTGTCGGTAATAGTGATTTATCGGTCTGTGAATAGTACCATCGGTCCAGGACTTGGTATTATTTTAGTCCGGAAAAATTACTATGCCTATTTAATATTTTATTTACTATTTTTGGAGCATGTTTGCATGATTTAGGTGGGTAGAAAATATTTAATGAATATTTTTGGAGAGTTTATGTATTAAATGCATAATATTTCTAGTGTGGTATACTAGAGGAATTATTTTAGTGGAGTTAATTTAATTAATTGGTGGAGTTAAATAATAAGTAGAAGAGAATTATTTGAGGAATATTTAGAGCCATTGGATGAGATTATTTAGGACTTGATCTTAGCCACACATTTGGCATGATTTTAGGAAGTCAAATTTGACTTTGGCACTTAAAGTAACACCACAACATTTTTTCTTTCTTCTCTTCTCTTCTCCACGCCATTTCCATCTTCTTCCTTCTTCTTTCATTTTCTTCATTTTCTTACCTCCAAATTTACCACCAAATTCCCTCATTAAACCATAGAATAGGACTTAATGCTTAAGAATTAAGGAGTAGAAGTTGAGATTGGTGATTAAAAGCAAAGAGAAGTGAAGTTACCATTGAAGCAAGTAAGTTGTGGTTTTTGAGTTTTGTGAATTGTTAAGTAGAATTCATGGTTTAGACATGTTATTGATGCATTAAATCATGCTCCAACTATTTCTTTTGTCAAGTTTTGCTTGTAATGTTGATTTTTCATGCTTTGAAGAGGTTGGAGAACCATCCTCAAAGGGTAAAGAGAAAGCCAAGGAGTAAGGCTTTCCAAGCTTTTTCAAGCTTGTTAATAAGGTTAGTGCAATCATAATTTCACTTGTTTAAGTTGTTTTTACATGGTTAGGGTTTTGAATATATTTTGGGAACTTTGTATGTTTTGTTGAAATTGCTGAATTTTAATGTGAGATGTGTTCTGCCGTGGGTTTGGAACTCATTTTTGACCCCTTTATACTTCCCATTTGTTTCTGACTTCTTCATAAAAGTTGTAGCTCTATTTCTCAGCTTTCCAAAACATATTCTTATGTCTAATTCCAATACTTGTAGCTCAACTTATGATTTAAATACCAAAACTGGTTCTGTTATGATGTCTTACCTGTCTATCCGAAATGATTGTCCATTTTGACCACTCAAATGGCAAAATAACGTTTTATGTTCTTCATAAAAGTTATATATTTACTTCTTATCTTTCCAACCCATCCTCTTGTGTCCAAATTGGATATACATAGCTCAACCTATGGCTGAAATACCCAAACTGACTCTGTTGTGTCGGGCCACATGCATTACTAAATTGAGTGCCCATTTTGACCACTATAATGACAAGATTAGATTCTGAGTTCTTCATAAAAGTTATTGCCCTGTGTCTTGCGAATTCTCTCGTTCTAGATTGGTTTCATTTGAGTGTTTGGTGAAGTAGGAGTTCAAGAAACATTGGATTTGGTTCTGCTGAATCAGGTCTGATCTGTTGGTCTGTGTTCTGAGCTTTTGTTTGCTATCTTACTCTTTGATCTGGGCTGTGGTCCCTTCTGAACATTTGTAAAATTTTGTCTTAAATTTCTAATGAATCTAATTTCATTCAATTTGGAGACCCATAACTCAAATTATGTGTTAAAAACCCAGCAAAGATCAAGTTTATGAAAATGCTGAAAAGTTCTTGATTTATGTACTTTTATACTATCTTAAGTATATATACATCTATAGTGTTTTGAGTAAAAAAAATTTTGAACTGATGAGTACTAAATGAAGAGGTTTTGATTAAGAATTATTGCTTCTGTGAAAGAATGATTTTGATTTGGGATTTACTATGCATGATTGAGACGTGGTATGATGAGATGGATTTTCTTATTGTGAAGCTATGATCATATGCTAGGGTTATCAGCCCTTATAAATAGGCGGACGCGCTTATTTGTGTGATGGGGTGGTGCTTTCATAGGCCACGGTGGTGCTTTCATAGGCCACGATTGTGTGATGGGGCTGGTGCTTTCATAGGCCACGAGTATGTGATGGGGGTGGCGCTAACATAGGCCACGATCAAATCTGCTTATGTTCATTCTGCATGAGGATGAGCCTTAACGAAAAATGAAATTTAATTGTTGCTATAAAAGAATGAAGACATATTTGTATTTATAATCTTCTCATTGCTTTCAAAGTATTTGAATTAAATGAATGCGATTTCTGTATTTATATAGTTGAGTAATTTAAGTTTTGCCTTGGCTATTATTGTTAATTAAATTGTTGGTTATTTAGCACCACTGAGTCTTCCACTCAGCGCGTTGATTTTTATCACGCGCAGGTTAGGAGCGGAGGGTGTTCTTCAAGACCAGAGGACGAGCATCAGAGTAGATATCACATTTTGGGTAGGATATTTTGTAAATGGTGATTTTTGGCATGTATATAAATATTGTGTTGTGAAGGTTGGATATAATAAGTTTGTCATGTATTAAGAGTTATGATTATTTAAGGAAATAACATCTTATTATATTTTTGGTGTATGATGATTATAGATTCCTTGAAAAGAATGTGTTTAGACTATGATGCGTATGTTGATGGATATTTAGAAGTGCTTGTGGTATGTTGTGTTGAATTGGAGTTTTGGGGGTTTGGAGAAAATTGGAAGTGTGTATCTTTTCTTTGTGTGGCAAGTTAATTTTTTTAGGGGAAACTCTTGCGAAATTTTCGTAGGAATTTCCTTAAACATTATTTTTGTAAAAAAAAAAAATAAATAAATAAAAGAAAATGTGAATGACTTGCCTCCTTATGAAAATTTAACCACTTCTAATTTGTGATCTAGCTTTAATAAGTGACATAAGACGGTGCTCCGGCACCGATTGTGGCATCCGCCATCTGGTTCTCCGTGATTGGCCGGTGGGTGTTACATTTTATGGTATCAGAGCATAGGTTTAGACGATTCTAGGAGATATGATTTGGTATGAGAGTTTATCCGCTTTGGAGTAATGATATAAGTGATTTAAGTTAAATACATGCCATATTAGTCTGTTGTGGGAATTTCTCTCTGATGCGAATCCGCTGGTCTTTGTAGGTATTTAGTGATGTCTCAGCGCCTGCCAGATGAGGAGGTGGACAGTTATGTCCCTCCAGAGGGTGCTATGTTAGAGGGCGGTAGGCCAGCTGGTGGTGTTACTGGTGGCATTTTGGGTTCCGATGCAGAGCGCGCCTCAGCTGTAGGGCAGGCTACTGCGGGGCCTAATTAGGGTGATTTGGTACAGCAGTTGGTAGCTACATTGAGGCAGGCTGCGGGAGCTGTTCCCTAGGCTCCAGTCGCACCAGCCCCTATTCCAGTTCATACCCCGGTAGAGAGATTGAGGAAGTATCGTGTTGAGGATTTTATGGGTCGGAGAGATGATGATCCTTCTGCAGCAGAATTTTGGCTCCAAGCTACAGAGAGGGTTTTGGACCAGATGCAGTGTACTCCTGCAGATAGATTGATTTGTGCTGTTTCCTTGCTAAAGGAAGAGGCTTACCTATGGTGGGAGTCTATGGTTAAGACAGCGAGAGCTGAGGATGTTACTTGGGATTTCTTTCTCTCTGCTTTTCGAGAGAAATATGTAGGGGAGTTATACACGGATCAGAGGATAGCAGAGTTCCTTGAGCTTAGGCAAGGACGGATGACTGTCTCCGAGTATGAGCGGGAGTTTCTGCGGTTGAGTAGGTATGCTTCTAAGTTGGTCCCTACTGAGGCAGATCGGTGTAAGCGGTTTCGGAAGGGGTTACTGGATGAGTATAGGATGCACTTGACATCCCAGCCCCACACTACATTAGCTGGTTTGGTGAAGGCTGCTACAAAGCTTGAGCTTATTCGGAATGAGAGACAGGCCAGAGGTCAGAGGATCCAGCAGAGCAGTCAGTATAAGAGATTTCAGAGTGCTACATCTGGACAGACTTCAGGGATCCAATCTAGTAGCAAGAGATTTAGAGGCGGACCGCAGATGGGGGCCAGACCGGGCCAGACAGTTGGTCGGGGTATAGTTCCGAGATCAGCTCCTCCGGTTTCATCTGTTGCTCGTGGTGGAGGTGCTGCATGGTCAGGTCTACCAATTTGCAGTCAGTGTGGCAGGAGACATATTGGGGTGTGTTGGAGAGCTACGCGAGCTTGCTGTAGATGTGGATCCACTGAGCATATAATTAGGGATTGTCCTATGACTGTGACTCATCCAGCTCACCAGGTTGGGAGGCCAGCTCCCTATGTTCAGAGAGGCAGAGGTAGAGGCCGTAGTGAGGGATATGGTACTAGTAGTGAGAGACCCGTGTCTGAGACTGTGGAGAGACTAGAGGCTAGAGCACAGGCGAGAGCTTATGCCATTAGGACCAAGGAGCAGCGGGATGCGCCGGACGTCATAGCAGGTACCTTCTCTATCTTTGACACTTTTGTACTTGATTTGATTGATCCGGGCTCCACGCATTCATACATATGCATACATGTGGGTAGACTGGGTAGTATGCATACTGAGACATTAGAGCACAACGTTGAGGTTACTAGCCCTTTGGGTCAGAGTATAGTAGTTGATCGGGTGTATAGAGATTGCCCTGTAGTCATTCATGGGTATGTATTTTCGGGTGATTTGATAGAGTTGCCTTTTCGGGAGTATGATGTGATATTGGGTATGGATTGGTTGTCTAGACATGGGGTCATTGTTGATTGTAGACGTAAGAGGATTTCGCTTCAGACTCCGTCTGAAGAGGAGATTGTAGTTGTGGGGGAGAGAGGATGGATTACCTCTCTAATGTTATTTCAGCCAGTACCGCGAGGAGAATGATACAGCATGGCTGTGAGGCGTTCTTAGCCTGTGTACTTGCTCCAGAGTCAGAGTCTCCTAGTGTCCATGATATACCCACAGTATGTGATTTTCCGGATGTGTTTCCAGAGGAGTTGCCTGGTTTACCTCCTGAGAGAGAGGTTGAGTTTGGTATTGAGGTTATGCTTGGTACTGCACCGATATCCATTGCTCCATATCGGATGGCACCTGCTGAATTGAAAGAGTTAAAGATACAGATTCAGGAGTTGCTTGATAAGGGTTTTATTCGTCCTAGTGTATCTCCATGGGGTGCTCCAGTATTGTTTGTAAAGAAGAAGGATGGCTCACTTAGATTGTGTATTGATTACAGACAACTTAACAAAGTTACTATGAAGAATCGATATCCATTGCCTCGGATAGATGATTTGTTTGATCAGTTGAGAGGGGCTAGTGTATTCTCGAAGATAGATATGAGATCAGGTTATCATCAGCTAAGGGTGAAGGGATCAGATGTACCTAAGACTGCTTTCAGGACACGCTACGGTCACTATGAGTTTTTAGTGATGCCATTTGGGTTGACTAATGCTCCAGCAGTGTTTATGGACCTGATGAACCGGATCTTCCATCCTTATTTGGATCAGTTCGTGGTGGTTTTTATTGATGATATTTTGGTGTACTCTCCGACTAGAGAGGATCATGATCATCACCTACGAACAGTTCTGCAGACCTTGAGAGACCGACAGTTGTATGCCAAGCTCAGTAAGTGTGAATTTTGGTTGACTGAGATTGCTTTCTTAGGGCATGTTGTTTCTGCAGAGGGTATTTGGGTGGACCCGAAGAAGATTGAGGCAGTGCTAGATTGGAAGCCACCTATGAATGTCACAGAGATTCGCAGTTTCTTAGGTTTGGCTGGATATTACAGGAGGTTTGTCAAGGGGTTTTCTCTTATTGCAGCCCCTTTGACTAGACTTCTCCATAAGGATGTTCGTTTTGAGTGGACTGATAGATGCCAGAGTAGCTTTGAGAAGCTTAAGGCGATGCTTACTGAGGCTCCAGTTTTGACACAGCCAGCTCCAGGCAGACCATATGATGTTTATAGTGATGCTTCGCATAATGGTCTGGGTTGTGTGCTTATGTAGGAGGGCAAGGTGATTGCTTATGCTTCCCGGCAGCTGAAGCCACATGAGAAGAACTACCCTACCCATGATTTGGAGTTAGCAGCTATTGTGTTTGCCTTGAAGATTTGGAGACATTACTTGTATGGTGAGAAATGCCACTTGTATACGGATCATAAGAGCCTTAAGTATTTGCTTACGCAGAGAGAGCTTAACCTGAGGCAGCGCAGATGGTTAGAGCTACTTAAGGACTATGAGTTCACTATTAATTACCACCCGGGTAGAGCTAATGTAGTGGCAGATGCACTCAGTAGAAAGGCATTAGTTGCTCTTCGTGCTATGAATGCACACTTATCTATGACTAGAGATGGTGCTCTTGTAGCAGAGCTTATGGTGAAACCTAGCCTACTACAGCAGATTAGAGATGCACAGCAGGGTGATGAGACTATTACTTTATGGAAAGGCTTAGTCAGAAAGGGTGAGAAAAAGAGATTTATGATTAAAGATGACGACTGCCTGTACTTTGGGGATCGGATTTGTGTGCCTAAAATTTCAGAGTTGAGAAAGAGTATCTTGAAGGAAGCTCATAGTAGTCCCTATACTATGCATCCTGGCAGTAATAAGATGTATCATGATTTGAAATCACACTATTGGTGGCCAGCGATGAAGAGGGATATCACAGATTATGTGTCGAGGTGCTTGACGTGCCAGTAAGTGAAAGCAGAGCATCAGTTTCCTTCTGGTTTGTTACACCCTACTTCTATTCCAGAGTGGAAATGGGATAATGTTACTATGGATTTTGTGACTGGATTGCCTTTAACTCCTAAAAAGAAAGATGCTGTATGGGTAATAGTTGACAGACTAACTAAGTCGGCACACTTTCTTTCTGTTAGGACTGACTTCATCATGGAGCAGTATGCAGAGCTTTATATAGATGAGATAGTGAGATTACATGGGGTTCCTTCTTCCATCATTTCAGATAGAGATCCGAGATTTACTTCTAGATTTTGGAAGAAGCTACATGAGGCCCTAGGTACTAAGCTGAATTTCAGCACAGCTTTTCATCCTCAGACTGATGGTCAGTCAGAGCGGATTATTCAGATTTTGGAGGATATGTTAAGAGCTTGTGCTATTGAGTTTGAAGGCAGTTGGGAGAAGTACATTCGACTTGTAGAATTTGCCTACAATAATAGTTATCAGTCGAGTATTTAGATGGCCCCTTTTGAAGCATTATATGGCAGGAGATGTAGGACTCCACTATGTTGGTCAGAATTGAGTGAGGGCAAGATTATAGGTCCAGATTCGATTCGAGACACAGAGGATAAGGTCAGAATTATGAGAGATAGATTGAAAGCAGCTTCAGATCGTCAGAAGTCCTATGCAGACTTGAAGAGGAGGGATATAGAGTATGCAGTGGGTGATAAGGTTTTCCTTAAGGTATCTCCGTGGAAAAAGATATTGAGATTTGGAAGAAAGGGTAAGCTTAGTCCTAGGTTCATTGGTCCATATGAGATCATTGAGCGTGTGGGTCCATTAGCCTATAGACTAGCTTTACCACCAGACCTGGATAGGATACATAATGTTTTCCACGTGTCTATGTTGAGGAGGTATCGGTCCGACCCATCGCATGTGATACCAATTGAGTCTGTTACCATAGAGCCAGATTTGACCTATGAGGAAGAACCAGTGAGGATACTTGTGAGAGAAATCAAGGAACTAAGGAATAAGAGAATTTCTTTGGTAAAGGTCCTTTGGAGAAACCATAAGACCGAGGAAGCTACATGGGAAAGTGAAGATATTATGAGACAACAGCATCCTCAGTTATTTACACCAGGTAAATTCGAGGACGAATTTCTTTTAAGGGGGGGGGGGGAGAACTGTAATAGACTGATTTTTCTTTTACTGTCGGTAATAGTGATTTATCGGTCTGTGAATAGTACCATCAGTCCGGGACTTGGTATTATTTTAGTCCGAAAAAATTACTATGCCTATTTAATATTTTATTTACTATTTTTGGAGCATGTTTGCATGATTTAGGTGGGTAGAAAATATTTAATGAATATTTTTGGAGAGTTTATGTATTAAATGCATAATATTTCTAGTGTGGTATACTAGAGGAATTATTTTAGTGGAGTTAATTTAATTAATTGGTGGAGTTAAATAATAAGTAGAAGAGAATTATTTGAGGAATATTTAGAGCCATTGGATGAGATTATTTAGGACTTGATCTTAGCCACACATTTGGCATGATTTTAGGAAATCAAATTTGACTTTGGCACTTAAAGTAACACCACAACATTTTTTCTTTCTTCTCTTCTCTTCTCCACGCCATTTCCATCTTCTTCCTTCTTCTTTCATTTTCTTCATTTTCTTACCTCCAAATTTACCACCAAACTCCCTCATTAAACCATAGAATAGGACTTAATGCTTAAGAATTAAGGAGTAGAAGTTGAGATTGGTGATTAAAAGCAAAGAGAAGTGAAGTTACCATTGAAGCAAGTAAGTTGTGGTTTTTGAGTTTTGTGAATTGTTAAGTAGAATTCATGGTTTAGACATGTTATTGATGCATTAAATCATGCTCCAACTATTTCTTTTGTCAAGTTTTGCTTGTAATGTTGATTTTTCATGCTTTGAAGAGGTTGGAGAACCATCCTCAAAGGGTAAAGAGAAAGCCAAGGAGTAAGGCTTTCCAAGCTTTTTCAAGCTTGTTAATAAGGTTAGTGCAATCATAATTTCACTTGTTTAAGTTGTTTTTACATGGTTAGGGTTTTGAATATATTTTGGGAACTTTGTATGTTTTGTTGAAATTGCTGAATTTTAATGTGAGATGTGTTCTGCCGTGGGTTTGGAACTCATTTTTGACCCCTTTATACTTCCCATTTGTTTCTGACTTCTTCATAAAAGTTGTATCTCTATTTCTCAGCTTTCCAAAACATATTCTTATGTCTAATTCCAATACTTGTAGCTCAACTTATGATTTAAATACCAAAACTGGTTCTGTTATGATGTCTTACCTGTCTATCCGAAATGATTGTCCATTTTGACCACTCAAATGGCTAAATAACGTTTTATGTTCTTCATAAAAGTTATATATTTACTTCTTATCTTTCCAACCCATCCTCTTGTGTCCAAATTGGATATACATAGCTCAACTTATGGCTGAAACACCCAAACTGACTCTGTTGTGTCGGGCCACATGCATTACTAAATTGAGTGCCCATTTTGACCACTATAATGACAAGATTAGGTTCTGAGTTCTTCATAAAAGTTGTTTCCCTATGTCTTGAGAATTCTCTCATTCTAGATTGGTTTCATTTGAGTGTTTGGTGAAGTAGGAATTCAAGAAACATTGGATTTGGTTCTGCTGAATCAGGTCTGATCTGTTGGTCTGTGTTCTGAGCTTTTGTTTGCTATCTTACTCTTTGATCTGGGCTGTGGTCCCTTATGAACATTTGTAAAATTTTGTCTTAAATTTCTAATGAATCTAATTTCATTCAATTTGGAGACCCATAACTCAAATTATGTGTTAAAAACCCAGCAAAGATCAAGTTTATGAAAATGCTGAAAAGTTCTTGATTTATGTACTTTTATACTATCTTAAGTATATATACATCTATAGTGTTTTGAGTAAAAAAAATTTTGAACTGATGAGTACTAAATGAAGATGTTTTGATTAAGAATTATTTCTTTTGTGAAAGAATGATTTTGATTTGGGCTCTACTATGCATGATTGAGACGTGGTATGATGAGATGGATTTTCTTATTGTGAAGCTATGATCATATGCTAGGATTATCAGCCCTTATAAATAGGCGGACGCGCTTATTTGTGTGATGGGGTGGTGCTTTCATAGGCCACGGTGGTGCTTTCATAGGCCACGATTGTGTGATGGGGTTGGTGCTTTCATAGGCCACGAGTATGTGATGGGGGTGGCGCTAACATAGGCCACGATCAAATCTGCTTATGTTCATTCTGCATGAGCATGAGCCTTAACGAAAAATGAAATTTAATTGTTGCTATAAAAGAATGAAGACATATTTGTATTTATAATCTTCTCATTGCTTTCAAAGTATTTGAATTAAATGAATGCGATTTCTGTATTTATATAGTTGAGTAATTTAAGTTTTGCTTTGGCTATTATTGTTAATTAAATTGTTGGTTATTTAGCACCACTGAGTCTTCCACTCAGCGCGTTGATTTTTATCACGCGCAGGTTAGGAGCGGAGGGTGTTCTTCAAGACCAGAGGACGAGCATCAGAGTAGATATCACATTTTGGGTAGGATATTTTGTAAATGGTGATTTTTGGCATATATATAAATATTGTGTTGTGAAGGTTGGATATAATAAGTTTGTCATGTATTAAGAGTTATGATTATTTAAGGAAATAACATCTTATTATATTTTTGGTGTATGATGATTATAGATTCCTTGAAAAGAATGTGTTTAGACTATGATGCGTATGTTGATGGATATTTAGAAGTGCTTGTGGTATGATGTGTTGAATTGGAGTTTTGGGGGTTTGGAGAAAATTGGAAGTGTGTATCTTTTCTTTGTGTGGCAAGTTAATTTTTTTAGGGGAAACTCTTGCGAAATTTTCGTAGGAATTTCCTTAAACATTATTTTTGTAAAAAATAAATAAATAAATAAATAAAAGAAAATGTGAATTACTTGCCTCCTTATGAAAATTTAACCACTTCTAATTTGTGATCTAGCTTTAATAAGTGACATAAGACGGTGCTCCGGCACCGATTGTGGCATCCGCCGTCTGGTTCTCCGTGATTGGCCGGTGGGTGTTACATTAATTCAAGGCATTTTGCCAAAACTTTGATTTAAGCGATTTGTAGCTGAAAAAAGATTAATCTACTTATAGGCAATTTGTTTGCCGAAAGAGATCAATTGAATTGCAATGTAGGCAATTTATTGCCAAGGAAAAACGTGTTTTATTAAGGCCTTTTAGCCACAATTATTGATTAATTGGACTTAAGCCGGATTGTTCGAAATAAAGGCGATCACCATAGGTATTGATTAACTAGGCTTTAGCCGATATTGTCGGACTTAGGCTTTTAATACCACGATTATTAATTAACCGGGCATTTAAGCTTAATCATATTTAATTGAGGCAGTTTATTTGCCTAATGATGACGTGAATGCATTTATGCAGTTGTAGAATTAGGAGTAGAAGAGAAATGTGCATGAAGTGCTAAAATTAAATAGGCAGAGTTTCGTTTATGTACCTGATTTAATCGACGGCCGCTTCTTAGCTTCAGCTTGAAAACTCCAAATTAAGCTCCTCGTTTAGGGAATGTTGATTAATTTGATTTAATTTAATTTAAGTGACCAAGTATCACAAAAATAAAATAATAAAAGCCTATGCTAAATGCAGAAAAGCAGTAAAGAATCGCAAGGGTCGTAGGGGAGAAGGAGCGTCCGTCAACACAGACTGAGTGCCTAAAAACGGAGTGTCGGGGCTGTATTTATAGGCAAAATTCGGACTGAAGGGCGGCAGCTGCCGCCGGGGACGGCGGCCGCTGCCGCTGTATCTTGTTCATTCGCCAGTTTTTTTCGTTCCGACGACTTTTTCGGGAGTTCTGGACCTCCAAAAAATATTCTGAGACCAGTTCCGCGATCCTCACGACGTCCCAGACGTTTTAAGTACCATATTGGCATACTTCCGGTAAATTTCCAAAATGACCTCCGGTCCGGTCGGACTGTTTGCAGTCCGGGAAAACTGACTTTTTGAGCCTCAAAATTTGAGTATTCACAACATAATGGGGAGTCCGGTCCACACATGCACGGGATAGCCTTGGCTCGGAAAATCATGAACCTGGGTTATTACTGGTCAAGCATGAATACAGATTGCATGAGGCACACGCAGAAGTGCCATGAGTGTCAAATTTTCGCTAAACTACAAAGACAGCCTCCGGTCAATTTGAATCCTATTGCTTCACCTTGGCCCGTCGCAACTTGGGGCATAGATGTGATCGGAAAGATCCACCCGAAGGCTTCCAATGGTCATCAATTTATCCTGGTCGCTGTTGATTATTTCACTAAGTGGATTGAGGCAGCCTCCTATTCGGTCTTGAATGCCAAGAAGGCAGCACAGTTCGTTCGTACTAACATCCTTTGTCGGTACGGAATGCCATTCGAGATCATTACTGATAACGGGCCCCATTTTCAAAGTGATTTTTCTGACCTGCTGAAGCAAAAGAAGATTCGACATCATAAGTCCTCACCCTATCGTCCACAAACAAATGGGGCTATAGAGGCTGCGAACAAGGCTATAAAAGTCATTTTGCAGAAGACGGTTAGAAAGCATAAAGCTTGGCACGACAATTACCAAATGCCCTATAGGGATATAGGACTTCCATCAGAACGCCTACTGGGGCAACCCCATATTCCTTAGTGTATGGTATGGAAGCAGTGTTGCCTATTGAGCTGGAAGTTCAGTCGGTGAGAATTATCCGGGAAAGCCAGATCAGCGAAGCAGATTGGGCTGAGAATTATCATTTGCAACTCTTAGGTATGGATGAAAAGCGATTGCGAGCAATCCACCAAACTCAAGTTTACCAGAGAAGAATGGCGCGGCATTTTAATAAGAAGGTCAAAGACCGAAAACTGGAAGAAGGTTGTTTGGTCCTGAAGGAAATTAGACAGCCAATCATAGACCCACGTGGGAAGTTTCGCCCTCATTGGGCTGGACCCTATGTGTTGAAGAAAATATTATCTGGCAGAGCCGTCCTCCTCTGATCATCAAAGGCCCTATGAGTCCAGGACGAAGTTAGTTCTTGCTGCATCCCAAGAATCAGCTCCATCATCTGATTGACCAAGCCGACAGGAACCTGGAAATCATACAAAGGAAAATACAAGTCAATATCAAATCTCTTATGAATCTTTTTTGTGAGAGATTTGTCAGTCTTTACCTCAGTAATGTCCTCGGAAGGAAGAGCCAGGCGATCCACACTCTCCAGGGAGACCTCCCGAAAAGCTAGAGGGCCGTCAGGAGGATAGTAGGGAATGCTGTATGGAAGACGTAGACGGGCCAGGTCTGGGTGAAGCGGCTCGGTAGCCTCTGAGATAGCCCGGGGAGCCCTGGAAGGACTTGCCGAGCGGCTAGGCCCGGCCCGAGACGGACCCTCAACCGGAGTGGAAGAAGTGGGATCGATCGTAGGCCTCCTCCTTGGAGTCCTAGTCGAGGGACCCGAAGCCCGAGAAGAATGGGTGCCAAGTGGCTGGGAAGGAGTCGATCTCTGAAAACTATCAAGCCGAGATCCGATGGGCTGCATCAAAGTGATTCTGCAGAACTCATCATAATCTCCCTCCAGGATGAACTCCACATGTGGAATACCCTCAGTATGAGCAGCGGTGAGCGTCATCTGCTTGCCCGCTCACATGTCCTCGGGAGGGGAATAAGGGATAGAACAGTAGCCTCTTATCTGAATGTCTACTCTCTCGCCCAAATAATATCGCCGCAGGACGGGGTGCGACAGGACCACCCTCCGCCGAGACAAGGCATCTGACCGCTGGAAATCAAGATCAGCCTGAATCCAGCTCTGTAGACGGGCATTCATCGCCCCCACTTCGGCCTATAAAAGATGCAAATATGTTAATAAATCCTTTTTATTTAGCATATTCAAGAATCACTAAGCACATACCTGCTCTAGAGTGCAAGTATCAAAAAAGGCTCTCAGATCCCTCAGCGATTTCTTGCGCCAAACGGTATGAAGGTTTGATCGGTACCATCTCCAAGCCAAAGGCACCAGCCCTAATCCAAGATCAGTATGAATCAGTTCTGGGCGAGTGTAAGGAAAGTACTCAAATGCCCAAGTCTGCAAAACAGAAACAAGAATCCGTGAGAAAAAAAATCAAGATAAACGGAAAAAACACAGAAAGGAAGAATGTTCTTTACATTACCTCCCAGAAGTAGTAGGTCCCGCTGAGTTTACAGTGGCCTCGACTCAGATCACACATGTCATCGTACATGCGGCTCAGAATAGCACCGGCCCAGTCATACTCCTCCAAATGGGCCAGATTTTCCAAACTCTTCAAGATAGAAGGATTAAACTTCTCTTTCCTGTTGGACCAGAAGGTCGAAGCAAACAACAGCAACAAAGTGAATCTGGCCACCTGAGTAGCCGTCAGCTCTCCCCGCCTGTATCTAGCATAGATGTCAGGGGCCTGGAGGGATAACCAGCGTCTGGAAACGCTCAAAGCGGGAGTAGCAGAGCCTGTCCCGACAATCCGAGGCAGGTCTATCCCGATCAGCTCCACCATCCGGTCAGGGGAGATCTCTGTCCTCCAGTCATCATATAGCTCCATCGGCCGAATGCCAAAAGGGATCCCGGAGATCACAGAAAAGTCCGCAGGGGTCATTGTCAACTCGCCCCATGAAAAGTGGAAAGTATTGGTGGTGTCCCACCATCTCTCAGCCAAGGCGCCCAGTAACTCCTTATGGCTGCTCCGACCCATGTCAAAATGCCTCAGGTAGCCCAGATAAGACGGACTGATAATCGCTCCAACTGGGTTATGGTGATCGAATATCTCGATCGGAATTTCGGCCACAGAACTCTCACCCACATCCAATTTAATACGAGGGTCCTAAAAGGTAAAGCAATCTAAGAGTTATTCCTCGGTTCCTTACTAAGGGTAATATCTTAGTTCTACCCTAGCATGCATACTAATAAAACAGTAAGTGCAGAAAAAAAATTCACATTTTGGCCCCTAAGGCCCAAAAATTCACAATTGGCCACGGAGGCCCAAAAAAAAATTTCACATTTTGGCCCCTAAGGCCCAAAAAAAAATTTCACATTTTGGCCCCTAAGGCCCAAAAATCCACAGTTTGGCTACAGAGGCCCAAAAATCCACAGTTTGGCCACAGAGGCCCAAAAATCCACATGTTGGCCTCTAAGGCCCAAGAAATAATTAAAACAAACAAAAGTGAAAGGGAGCTTACCTGGGCATAGATGCCAGTTACGGAGGCGTGAGTGTCAGCGTCCGCCGCAACATTGACCTCCTCGAGGGAAATCCCCAGAGACTCCAGAAAATCCTCGTCGCTGCTGTGGCTCGGAGAAGTCATGATGAGGAAGTTGAGAGGATTTGAGAGAACTCTTTGTTTTGGAGAGTTTAGAATGAATGAAAAGTGAGAATTTCAAGCTATTTATAAGCAAATAGCCAAAAGGCGGATCTTCTGGACGCGTCCGATTTTTGCCTTCAAAATTTGTGTTTCAGACAACCACCGACTCCCATAAATCTTTTTTATGGTTGCCGGTGGGGGGCAACTGTGAATACCCAAATTTTAAGGCTCAAAGAGCCAGTTTTCCCGGACTGCAAATAGTCCGGCCGGACCGAAGGCCATTCGGAAAGTTCACCAAAAGTATGCCAATATGGTACTTGAAACGTCCGAAAAATTATGAGGATCGCAGAACTGGTCCCGAAATATTTTTTGGAGGTCCGGAACTCCCGAAAAAGCCTCCGGAGCGAAAAATTAGCAAACCCGACAGCCACGGCGGCGGAGGCCGCCGGACACGGCGGCAGCGGCCGCCCTCCAGCCCGATTTTTGCCTATAAATATCGGCCCCGGCACTCCGTTTTGAGTCACTCAGTCTGTGTTGACGGACGCTCCTTCTCCCCTACGCTCCTTGCGATTCTTTACTGCTTTTCTGCATTCAGCATAGGCTTTAATTATTTTATTGTTGTGATACGTGGTCACTTAAATTAAATTAAATTAATCAATATTCCCTAAACGAGGAGCTTAATTTGGAGTTTTCAAGCTGAAGCTAAGAAGCGGCCGTCGATTAAATCAGGTACATAAACGAAACTCTGCCTATTTAATTTTAGCACTTCATGCATGCTTCTCTTCTACTCCTAATTCTACAACTGCATAAATGCATTCACGTCATCATTAGGCAAATAAACTGCCTCAATTAAATAGTTTTAGGCTAAATGCCCGGTTAGTTAATAATCGTGGTATTAAAGCCTAAATCCGACAATATCGGCTAAAGGTATCTAGTCAATTAATGACTATGGTATAATCGCCTTTATTTCGAACAGTCCGGCTTAAGTCCAATTAATCAATAATTGTGGCTAAACAGCCTTAATTAAACACGTTTTCTTGGCAATAAATGGCCTACATTGCAATTCAATTGATCTCTTTTGGCAAACAAATTGCTTATAAGTGAGATTAATCTTTTTTAGCGACAAATCGCTTAAAACAAAGTCTTGACAAAAGCCTTAAATTAATCAATCTTTTGGCTAAAAGCCTTAAAACCAAACAATTTTGGCGACAATCGCCCAATTAAACACTTTTGGCAAACTAATTGCCCAAATCAATCATTTTGGCTAAAAGCCTTTAAATAATCAATTTTGGCGACAATCGCCTAAATCATATCAATCTTTGGCAACAATTGCCTAAATCAATCTTTTTGGCTAAAAGCCTTAAATCAACACTTTTGGCAACAAATGCCTAAATCAAATCAATCAATTCTTTGGTAAAATGCCTAAACAAAATGCACAAAGCATACACACACTCATGCATTAAGCATACCCATTCAAAGCCCTTTCAAAAAGGCCTATCGAACTACGTTGACTTTGATCTTCCATTCAAACGAAAGTACGTAGGCACGTTCGGGATTTAACCCCGAGCGGCAAGTCGAAATCACATAAACATTTCAATTCGTCCAATTACTTCATTCACCCTGCAAAGCATTTCATTCATCGGTTAGTTCATCAACATGACATGGTCTCGGGATCCATCTCGGGTTCGTAGATCGTGCCTTAAACATTGGGATAATTAATCTAGTAATTAGGTTAATTAAAATTGGAGTCAACTTAGGATTTTTTCCTAGTTTACCCTAAAATAATTAAACAAGGTGGCGACTCACACATTCACGTGCATTTCTGCCCTTAGTCATATGCATTCATATGCATATTTTCGAGGTAGTGGTTCACACCATGTTAAGCAAAAACAAAAATTTTTAGCTAAAATTTCCTTCCCCCAATTCAATTAAACACATTATCCCCAATGTGTACAAAATAACTTCCCCAAACTTATCACATTATTAGAAGAAAAGCACTAAGGAAGCAGAAGAAACTTTACCAAAATTGTATTGAACAATACAATAGAACGGGTGCTGGAATATGTCATAGCTAAAAGAGCAAACTAAACATTAAAAGAAAAGAAACTACTAAAAGTTATAATAGTTTAAACAGACAAACTAAAAATAAAAACAAAATCAACCAGATCAATGTATTAGAAATAAAAATAAAAATAAGAAACAAGTGAAAAAGTGAGAAATCCATCACTGCTCCGGTGGTGGGGGTGGCTGTAAAAGCTGGAGAATGGTCTGAAGCTGGCCTTGCATTGTATCCATCCTAGAATCAAGGCTTCCGTTCATAATTTCGATGGACTGGAAATGGTCTGCAATCATCGTCTCCATCCCGTTAAGGCGCGTGTCAAATATGTCCATTCGAGACATCATCCTTGCAAGGACTTCATCGTTGGACATGTTTGACGTCCCTTGAAAGGATGGACCAGCACCGGATGTACCTGCACCAAAAGAAGAAGTGAAAGGGGGAGGATTATCCTCCTCCATGTCAGCACCACCTGCGGCCTCAGCTTCTTCATTATCAAAATTATCCTCGCGAGCACCTACTACCCGATATGCATCTCCGACCTTTTCAATTAGTTTCATGTGGATCATAACATCCAAATCTAGTCGGGTGCCCTTTCCTCCTCCAACACTATCATATACTGGTCTAGTCGGGTTCCAGACCTATAAATATCTAGCAATGCGGGTCACAAAGCAACCTATCATTATAGCCCCCTTGTCGGCTCTAGCCACCCTTGCAAATTTTTGGCACAACCAATACCCAACATTGAGTAAGATTCCTCTTTCAATTGCCCATAAGAAGTATAACTCATTTAAGCTTAAGACTCCATCACTTTCAGTCCTTCCAAATATAGTGTTAGACAAAAATTTGTGGATGTATCTCAAGGAAGGTTTTTTTAGTTTGGAAGCCTTCGAATACCTAGGATTATAATTAACTTCATCTGTAAAATCTTGCCATGTATTATTTGCGTTGAAATCACTAGATATTTGTATTTGACTATTTTCTGTGGGGAATCCGAAAATATGGCTAACTTCATTCACAGATAATTCAAAATCTCTACCAAGTAGCCTAAAGCGAATTTTGCCTGGGGGAGAGGTAGGCAAAAACCGGATGAAAGAAGAATAAGAACTTAAAAATTCTAGAGTTAATGGTGCATATACTAGGTCCTTCATTTCAAGAAACGACCCCCATCCTATACGCCTAAGTGGTTCTAACATAATATCTCGAAGACCCACTTGCGCTAGAGCAGTTTCATCAATGAATCTATTTGGTAAAATAGGCCGAAGGAATAGTTTATTGTACCTTTCTTGTTGCTCGGATGAGGCGAAATTGAATGGAAGCGCAGGCGGTGAAGGAGGTTGAGGAGCCGTGGAGGATCTTGCAATTGGCCGTTTTCTAGCGGCAACTTAGGATGCGGGTCTGCTGCGTTTGTATTTAGGAGGCATGGTTTAGGTTGATGATATGAAAATTTGGTGTGGAGAGGGTTTGATTTGAGAGAAAAGGGAGAAAAAGAGAGAAAATTTGGGAGAGGAGGGGTGACGGCTAGGGCGTGCGAGATGGGAATGAGGCAGTTAAAGGCGTGCTCTTTAAATAGAGGCGCCAATTAGTGCTTATGTCTGATCGTGGCACGGCCGTGCTAAATGGCACGGCCAGGGCGTGCTTTCTTCTGACCTGCAAGACAAAAGGGAGGGCGTACCTGGCACGGGCATGTTTCCAAGCACGGCGTGGGCGTGCTTCTCTCTGTCCCTCGGGCTGAAAGGTTTTCGTACAGTTAGCACGGGCGTGCTAGTGGGCACGCCTAGGGCGTGCTTGTCCCTGACTCTCACTGAGTTTTTCCCCTTTTCTAAGGCACGGGCGTGCCATTAGGCACGCCTGGGGCGTGCTCTCCTCTGTCTTTCAAGCGAAAACATCTTCTAAAGCGCACGGGCGTGTTGCAGAGTGCGCCTGGGCGTGCTGAATTCTCACCCCATGGCACGAGTGTGCTAAGAGGCACGGCCAGGGCGTGCTCTTCTCTGGATTTTCACTTTTTCCTAAAAATAAAAGCTCTAACTAAAACAAAAGAACAATTATGGAGAAATTTGGGAAATTTTGCAAATAGTAAAACAAAATAAAAGAAATAAATGGAATGACAATTTAAAAAGAAAATAGTATGGGTTGTCTCCCACAAGCACTTTTGTTTAACATCGTTCAGTTCGACGCACTTAACCTAGTTTAGGCTAAACGAGACCAATTGTACTCTTGATGGGCTCAAAGTTGTCATTGTGATAACTTCTCAAACGTTGAGCATTGACCTTGAAACTTCGATTTGACTTACCATCCACTATTTCAATTGCTCCATGAGGAAAAATTTCCTTGATTGTGAATGGACCGGACCATCTAGAGCGCAACTTACCAGGGAATAGGCGGAGTCTAGAGTTATAGAGCAATACCTGCTGGCCTACCTTTAGATTCCTCATGATAATATGCTTATCGTGCCATTGTTTGGTGCGATCTTTGTATATTTTGGCACTTTCATAAGCGCATTTCCTCCATCATATTTAGTTGTAGCAATCGCTTTTGACCAACTTCCTTTGCATCGAAGTTAAGAAATTGAATGGCCCAAAACGCCTTATGTTCTAACTCGACAGGAAGATGACAAGCCTTACCGTAAACCATGCGATATGGAGACATACCTATAGGTGTCTTGAATGCAGTTCTGTAGGCCCATAGAGCATCGTCTAGCTTTTTGGACCAATCCTTCCTTGATTGCCCAACAGTGGTTTCCAGGATCTTTTTGATTTCTCTGTTAGTGACCTCTACTTGTCCACTTGTTTGAGGATGATATGGAGTACCTACACGATGAGTAACACTATATTTTGCAAGAAGGGAATCTAAATATCTATTGCAAAAATGCTTACCTCCGTCCGTGATTATTGCCCTGGGAGTGCCATGCCGTGTAAAAATATTTTTCTTGATAAAGTTCATCACACTTTTGGCATCATTATTTGGAAGAGCAACAGCTTCTGCCCACTTTGACACATAATCCACCGCCACCAAAATGTATTGGTTGGAGTATGATGGTGGAAACGGTCCCATGAAGTCCAGATCCCATACATCGAAGATTTCGACTTCAAGGATGCTATTTAAGGGCATCTCATGTCTCTTCGAAATGTTACCTAATCTTTGACAATGATCACAAAGACGAACATAGTTAAAAGCATCTTTAAATAGATTAGGCCAATACAAACCACTCTCTAATATACGCACAGCTGTCTTGTTTGCTCCAAAGTGACCTCCACATTCCATTGAATGGCAGAATTTAAGGACACTTTCCATTTCAGCTTCCGGTATACATCGCCGGAATAGCTGATCACTGCAATACTTGAACAAGAAGGGCTCCTCTCAATAGTAGTATTTGATATCATGAAGAAACTTTTTCTTTTGTTGGTAAGAAAAATTGGGAGGGGGAATTTTGCAAACAAGATAGTTAACTATATCAGCATACCAGGGGGTTTGAGTATTTGCCACTAGTAGAAGTTGCTCATGGGGAAAGCTTTCATTGATTTGTAGCTCGCTTGTATCTTCTTCCCCCAATTCTAGCCTGGAAAGATGGTCAGCTACAAGATTCTCAGTCCCCTTTTTGTCGCGAATCTCTAAGTCAAATTCTTGCAATAGAAGCACCCAACGAATTAGTCTCGGTTTTGCATCTTTCTTTTCCAGCAAATATTTGATGGCTAAGTGATCTGTGTAGACTATTGTTTTAGCTCCAATTAAATATGCCCTGAATTTGTCAAAAGCAAAAACAATAGCTAACAATTCTTTTTCAGTAGTCGCATAATTTAATTGCGCATCATTCAATGTGCGACTGGCATAATAGATAACATGCAACTTCTTGTCCTTTCTTTTTCCAAGAACAGCTCCAACAGCATGATCACTAGCATCACACATGAGCTCAAAGGGTAGAGTCCAATCTGGTGTAGTGATGATAGGAGCTGAGATTAACTCCTTCTTTAACCTGTTAAAAGCATCTAAACACTCTCTGTCAAAATTAAAAAGAACATCTTTAACTAATAAATTACAAAGAGGTTTAGTGATTTTTGAGAAGTCTTTTATGAATCTCCTGTAAAACCCTGCATGACCAAGAAAACTCCTTATTCCTTTAACTGAGTTAGGAGGAGGTAGTTTTTCAATTACCTCGATTTTGGCTTTGTCGACTTCAATCCCTTTTTTGAGAGATCTTATGTCCTAAGACAATACCTTCACTAACCATGAAGTGACACTTTTCCCAATTTAAAACAAGGTTAGTGTCTTCACATCGTTGCATTACTAAAGATAAATTATGAAGACATGCATCGAAAGAAGAACCAAATATAGAAAAGTCATCCATGAATATTTCAATAAATATTTCCACCATATCAGAGAAGATGGACATCATGCACCTTTGGAAGGTTGCGGGGGCATTGCATAGCCTAAAAGGCATTCTCCTATAGGCAAAAGTGCCATAAGGACAGGTGAAAGTAGTTTTCTCTTTGTCTTCAGGAGCTATTGGTATTTGAAAGTATCCTGAATAGCCATCTAACAAACAATAAAAAGGATAACCTGCAAGTCTTTCAAGAATTTGATCAATAAAGGGTAGGGGAACATGGTCCTTGCGTGTTGCTTTATTTAGTTTTCTGTAATCTATGCACACACGCCAACCTGTGACTGTTCTTGTGGGAATTAGTTCATTATTTTCATTAGAGATAACAATCATACCTCCCTTCTTTGGAATAACTTGGACAGGACTTACCCAACTACTATCGGAAATTGGATAGATGATACCGGCATCCAGGAGTTTAATGATTTTAGCCTTGACTACCTCCTTCATGTTTGGATTCAATCGCCTTTGATGCTCGATTGAAGGTTTGTAGTCTTCTTCCATCAAGATTTTATGCATGCACACACTTAGGCTTATTCCTTGTAGATCTGAGATAGACCACCCTAGTGCTCTTTTATGCCTTCGTAGAACCTGCAACAACCTCTCTTCTTGATCAAGCGTTAAGTGAGAAGAAATAATAACAGGAAAAGAATGGTCCTCACCTAAGAATGCATGTTTTAAATGAGGTGGAAGTTGTTTCAGTTCTAGTTTAGGTGGTTCCTTTTTCTTTTTCATTCATGATGCTTGATTCATTAATGTTATTTTCAATATGCAAAGTGTTTTCCACACATTCATCAACAACATCAATTCGAAAACAATCTCCATAGTCCATAGGAAGTTTGCAAGATTTAAGCACATCAAAGACAATCTCTTCCTGTCCAACTCTTAGAGTTAACTTACCTTCATAGACATCAATCAATGCTCTTGCAGTTGCAAGAAAAGGTCTTCCAAGGATTAGAGATCCTTCCCTATCTTCATCAATGTCAAGAATAACAAAATCAACAGGAAAGATGAATGTACCTACCTTTACAAGCACGTCTTCTACAATCCCTCTAGGATATTTGATTGATCGATCTGCTAATTGTAAAGACATCCTTATTGGTTTGAGCTCTCCCATACCTAACATTTTAAAAACTTCATAGGACATAAGATTAATGCTAGCACCCAAATCTGCCAAAGCCTTTTCAAAGTCAAGATTACCAATATCGCAAGGGATAGAAAAACTTCCTGGATCCTTTAACTTTGGAGGCAATTTGTTTTGGATAATTGCACTGCACTCCTCAGTTAACATTACTGTTCCTTGATCATCGATTTTTCGTTTCTTGCTCAAGATATCTTTTAGGAATTTAGCATAGCTAGGCATTTGAGTAAGAGCTTCAGCAAAAGGAATATTGATTTGAAGCTTCTTAAATACGTCAAGAAACTTGAGGAAGCTCTTGTCGTCTTGTGCTTTCTTTAGTCTTTGTGGGAAGGGAACAGGCGGAACATAGGGTTTTACCTTTTCTTATTCCTCTAAGTCAACGATGGGCACCTTTGGCTGTTCTTTCTCTTCCTTTTCTTTCCTTGGTGGTTCTTCTAATTGTTTGCCACTTCTCAAGGTGATAGCCTGCACTTGTTCTTTTGGATTCTTTTCAGTATTGCTAGGTAACGTACCTTGAGGTCGAGAGGCCATCATGTTTGCAAATTGTCCTAGCTGAATCTCCAAATTTCTTATCGCAGCCTGCTGGATTTTATGATTCTCTCTGGTTTCATTCATGAAATCCATGTGTGATTTAGAAAGGGCAGTGAGGAGGTCATTGTGAGATTTCTTTTCTAGAGGAAGGAAACCAGGTGGCGCGTTCAAGGCATTGTTAGGATTACCGTAGGATAGATTAGGATGGTTCCTTAATCTGTTATCATATGAATTGGAATAAGGGTAATTCTTCCTTCCTTGATTCATCACATAGTTTAATTGCTCCAAAGTTTGTGGATTCAAAGAGTCCATAATGCATTCTCCAATTCCATGTTGTCCATTGCACCTATCACAAATTTGTATAATAGAATTCACAGGATTAGTGGTTAACATGTCCAATTTTCTTACCATATTATCCACCTTGGCATTAAGTGCTGTAATGGCGTCTATTTCATAAACTCCTGCGGTTCTTCTCCTTTCAGAATTGTTTTGGTAATGGCTGTTGCTTGGCATCTCTTCTATTAACTCATATGCTTCATCAATTCCCTTCTTTTCAAAGGATCCACCTGCAGCTGCATCTAAAGTGATTTTGATGTTAGGAGATAATGCATTATAGAAGGTTTGTACCTGTAGCCACTTAGGCAAACTGTGATGTGGGCACTTTCTCAACAAGTCCTTAAATCTTTCCCAAGCTTCATACAAGCTCTCTTGGTCATGATGAGCAAATGTCATTATCTCATTGCGCAATTTGGTGGTTTTTGAGGAAGGGAAGAATTTTGCTAGAAACTTTTGAGCTAATTCATCCCATGTTGTGAAACTTCCAGCGGGACACGATTGTAACCAGGATCTCGCTTTATCCCTAAGAGTGAAAGGGAAAAGTCTGAGTTTGATTGCATCTTCAGAAACACCATTCTGTTTGAAAGTATCACAAATTTCCAGAAAATTTGTGATATGGGCATTAGGATCTTCACTAGGCAAACCCCCATATTGGATCGAGGTGGAGAGCATTTGGATAATTGCGGGTTTAATCTCAAAATTATTAGCTTCCACCCTAGGTCTTGTAATGCTCGAGGTTGTCCCATTCAGATTAGGTGTTGTGTAATCTCTCAAGGTACGGACCGGATGTTGAAGTGGGGGTCCGACTATGTTCTCGTTTTCGTTTTCGTTTTCGTTGGCCATGTCTGCTTGTTGTTCAAGTTTTATTTCTCGTGCTTTTCTTGCAGCGTTGTGCCTACGAAAAGTTCTTTCAATTTCTGGATCAAAGATTAGAGGCTCAGTCTTCCTTGATCTTCTTTGCATAAAACACCTGAACTAATTCTTGAAAGAAATTTAAATAAAAATAAAAGAATGTCTAAATTAACAATAGGGTAATTCGTATTGATATTGATAACGCCAATCCCCGGCAACGGCGCCAAAAACTTGACAGTGATTTTCGCAAGTGTACGAAATCGCAACAAGTAATATAGAGTAAGAGAGTATTGTATCCACAATGATTGTATATCAATTACCAAAATTATGTTAACATATTATTATTTAAACGATAATAAGAGAGAATTGTTGTAAGGAAAATAAATTTGAAAGTAAAAACAGAAAGAGATCAAGCACAAAATTTAGGTGAAAAGAAATCAGGGAATTAAACTACTAGGGAATTTGATTTCACTTAATTCTATCCAACTTATGCTATTAGTTCATTAATCAATTTTAATTGTTCAAGTAGGAGAAACAACCCTAGAATTACTAACAAGCTCTCCCGATGTATTGTTAACTATTCTAACCTAGTCTAATTACCTATCTTCCAATAGTGAAATCAAACATAAATTAGATCTTTGAGTTTTGTGGTTGTTTTGTGAGTTCATAGCCTAAGATCATTAACTTATGAAAACCCCCCTTGAGTCAAACCATATAGCTTTCGCGTCAAGTTATTATTCTCAAGTAATTTATTATCTTTGTCATATCAAAAATCCTTCTCCCGATAGTGATTATTGAAATAATTCAATCCAGGGGAAAAGTTCTACCTGGAAGCTTTAAGCACAATAATAAATTATAACAAGAACAATGAAAAACAAATCTAATATTATAAATTGGAATCGAATTAAGTTACATCAAATCCCTAGTATAAGAGTTTAGCGGGACATAGTAATTAAATAAAACTCAGCCATACTTGAATTAATCATCATACTTAGTGATAATAATGAAAAGAAAAACAAGATGAAGAGTTTAGAGATAAAACTAGGTCACAGCTATGTGGATGGCTCCCTTGAATCTTGGCACAAATCTTGGATGCTTGAAGTCTTCTAAGAGAGAGAGAATTATGCAGAAAATAGCACAAAAAATGAGATTCCCAGCAATGAGACGTTCCCCTCTTTATATAGAGCTCCTGAAGGCAAATCTGACTCCGTTTAGGAAATAGAATCCTTATGTAGTGCAAAATCTTCTATAGGAGATCATGACTGTTTAGGCCTTGGATTTCTTCTTAACTGGGACTCCTTTCTGTTCTAAAATAGGTCTAGGTCTTGTTTAGTACGTTTAGGAAACTCTCCGAGACGGGCCCATGTGAGGAAAAGATTGATTTGCGTCTTTAGATCACGCTAGTTCTGTCTTCGAAGCACGGGCGTGCCATTATGCACGGCTAGGGCGTGCTTGCTTCTGCCCTTCCCACCTGGAATGTTATGGGCATGCTAGACTTGACACGCCTTAATCCCCTTTTAGGCACGGCCATGCTCTTTGGCACAACCTAGACCGTGCTTACTCCTGACTCTCCCTTGATTTCCTTAGCTTTTAGCACGGTTGTGCTTTCTAGCACGGCTTGGGTGTGCTGGAGGCTGAGTATCTTGCCTTGTAATGTTCTTTTCTGTGCCAAATTCCTACAATTTTCTCTTAGATCAAGCGGATTAAGAATCAAGGAAGCTTTGAACAAAATTATACTAAAAATGAATTTAAAATCAAAGCAAAGTGATAAAACTTATTAAAATCCTAATAAAAACTATATTAAAAATACTATAAAATTAACACCTATCAGAAATCTTCTCATCATTACCTTGAGCCTTATGAATCTGATGAATCAAAGTAGGCCTAATCATCAACTCGGCCTCAATAAATCCATCACTAGATACAAATAAATGTTTGTTCATCGCTCGCAGGGCTACCGGAGATTTCTTGCTAAGAGCATCAATAACCATTCGCTTTACCCGGATGGTGGTCGATAGTGAAATCATGATCTTTCAACAATTCAACCCATCTTCTCTATCTCAAGTTCAGCTCCTTTTGAGTAAATAAATGTTTTATGACTCTTGTGAGCAGTAAAGAGACTACATTTCTCACCATATAGATAATGCCTCCAAATCTTCAGAGTAAAGACAATAGCTGCTAACTCCAGGTCATGTGTAGGATAGTTCTTCTCATGCAACTTAAGCTGCCTTGACGCATAAGCAACTACTTGCCTTTCCTGCATAAGTACACAACCAAGTCTGTTTTATGAAGCATCATTATACATATTATAAATCTTAGCTGCGCCAGGCTGAATCAATACTGGGGCTTCAGTCAACGTCTTCTTCAATTTATCAAAGCTGGCCTGACACTACTCATTTCACTCGAATATGACATCTTGACGAAGTAATCTTGTCATAGGGGCAATAATAAGAGAAAACCCCTTGACAAACTGCCTGTAATAGCCTACCCAACCCAAGAAACTTCTCATCTCTACAATGTTTCTCGGTGGTTTCCAATCAGGCACTGCTTCAACTTTCTTCAAATCTACTTTTGTTGACGCGTAATTTTATGCCCCCACCTAACCCAGTGATGACATAAGGATAAGGAATAAAGAAGCACGGTCAACCAGAAGTGTTTTAAACCAAAATTTGATTTAAACCAATTCAAAGAGTCTGACCTGCGTTAGGGTTGCGTCACGCAGCTACAGCCTGCGTGACGGCACCAGTAGTTGCGTCACGCAACTCCGACCAGGCTGACATCTTTTGGACAGGTCCGTGTAACGGTATGCACTGTTTGTATGGATACGCGGCAATCGTATGAAAAGTAAGCTACGTCACGCAGCTCGCGGGTGCGTCACGCGGGTGCGTCACGCAGCTACTACCTGCATGACGCAGCTTTGTTCTGTTGCCCTACCCATATAAATACAACATTTTCATTTCTAAACGGGACTTTTCTCTCGTTTTTCTCTGGACTTTGATATTTTAGACAGAGAGAAATTTGATTGTGGCTAGGGTTTTCCCCAAGAAACTCAAGTGAGTAACCTTGAGGAAGATTAAGCCATTAGAAAGATAGATTAAAAAAACTAAAAAAAGACAAAAGACATAAAAAGAGAAAAAGAGAGAAAAGAAAGAAAAGAAACGTTTTCATTGCTAAAATTTGGTGCTGAACACTTCTGGGATCATGAAGCCTAGTTCCCAAATTATCTAAATCATATGCAATCTTCGAATCTGAGGGTTAGGTAATCATCTAAACCTTCCTTTTCATTTTTAGTTATTTATTTGTGAAAAATCTCATTTTCTTGGTATTTAATTAGTTTGGTGTTGATTAAACAACATTTTGCCCATTTCTGAGTGTTTCTGAGTTATATTTAACCTTTGTTAATAAAAAGAACACGTAAAAAGAATAGTTTGAAAGGTAGTTACGGACCAGAGCAGCTGCGTCACGCAGCTACTACCTGCGTGACGCAACTGTTCATGTCCAAAAGACCTTGACTTTGCTTAGACCACCTGCGTGACGCAACTCTTCGTGCGCATAGTCTTTATTTTGTTTTTACATTTTTATTTAATATTATGTTTTAAATAAATGATTAATAAATCTGGAGATTTTGATAAAGTCACGAACAGTTCCGTCGCGTAACTAAGAGTGCCGTCACGCGACTGTTCTTCATAGAATAGTTGCATGACGCAACTGTCCTAAAGTTCCAGAATAATAACTAAGAGTTCCGTCACGCGACTGTTCTTCATAGAACTGCTGCGTGATGCAACTGTCTTAAAGTTCCAGAATACTTTTTTTTTATTTATTTTATTTTAATTTCATGACTTTAAATGAAGGTTTAACTTTAATTCAAGAAATGATCAATAATGGGCAGATTGTGTTATAATCAAGCTAAACAAATTAATTTACTATGATTTTGAGATTTTAGGATTTATTATTTATATTATTTAAATTATATTATTAAATCCGGTTTATGGCCCGCCTTTAACCATAAGGCAAGAGCGAGTCTTTAATTATTTCTGTTATGGGTGGATGATGAATTTGATGATGATTTATGATGAATGCGATGAATGAACCTATTTGGGACGGTTAATTAATTTTCCACATAGGAGCTCGGTTCAATTTAATCGGGTTGGGTTTAATTAAATAATTTGGCTTTTCTAAAATAAAATCGATTAGAAATTGTAGGTTAAAAGAGGCCGATTTTAACCTACATAGGAGCTCGGTTCAATTTAATCGGGTTGGGTTTAATTAAATAATTTGGCTTTTCTAAAATAAAATCGATTAGAAATTGTAGGTTAAAAGAGGCCGATTTTTTGGGCGTCGGCTTCCAACGAGCCGACGTACCTAATTCCCTTACCTAGAACCGCACACGGTTCGCCTGACCAGTTTTTCAAAATAATTGGCCTTAAATAAAAATTGGGTTAAATAATAATTGGCCTTAAATAAAATTGGAAACGGTCCCATTGCCGAAATAATGGGTGGCGACTCAAATATTTTAAGACCGATTTATTGGCACCGCGTTTCCCAAAAGGTTTTTAACACCGTTTTCCAATAATTCTAAACTAAATAAAAAGAAGTTTTCCGAGATCCTTTTCCGGGGTTTTAAAGGATCTCAACTCTCCATAAAATAATAATTTTGGGAGATAGGGAGGGGCGAAAACAGTTTGGCGACTTCACTGGGGATTTTTGCACCCACTAATCCCCGATTGTTTTTAATAATTAAGTGGTTGCAATTAGGAATTGACTCTAAAAAAACCTACTTTTTCTAAATAAAATTGATTAGAAAAGCCGATGGAAAATTGTTAATCGTCCTATGTGCTTAATTGCTTTATTTTCTTTTATAGGATTTTTTGCATTCATACCGCATTTCTCTTTTCTCACCACATTCTACCCGTATCACCCTTCGGTACTGGTGTTAACTTTGACGGTGGATCTAGCCTAAACCTCGCATTTTAGGTGCATCCATCCGAGAATTAAACATTACTACCAACCGCAAGCCTAGTACCTTAAAGGTGCGTCAAAAGGAGTAGGCCCAACAAAGCCCGAATCCTGTTTGCGGAACCCAGACTTTGTAAGCCTAATAAGACTAAAGCCAATGCATATAGTCGAAAACCGTAGTTATTTCCCTTAAGGAAATATCCGGTTCTATTTGCTATTGTTATGCCGCATTCATTTCCAAGAGTTGATATCGTCAATCTCAAAACCCCTGTTGGTTGTCGAGATCAGACAATCTCAAAACCCCTGTTGGTTGTCGAGATCAGACCAATTCCTAGGAAACAAATGTCGAAATTTATACCAATGGAATCCGTGTGTGGGAGAAATAAGGTTGGAAGGCATGCATTTCCCAACTCCCGTTCCCCTGTATGTTATAAACTGTACATATGTTATGACATTCATGCACCACGTAACATTTTTTCTTTTTCAGCCATGCATCAATAAGAGCTAATTTTCGGTATGGACATTTGACCTTGGTCTTGAGACTGGACCTCAAATTCGTTTTGAATAATATAATGCAATCACTTATAGTGAATTTATACCCAAAAGAAAAGGGAGATACAAGGGGGTTGCAGTTCCTTTGTATTTTTACATTTCTCTCATTATCTGAAAATAAGTGAGAGATTACAAAATTTGTAACAAAATAAAATGAAATCCTGCTTGGGGCCATATGTTCCAAGGCAAAAAGTAAGGATACAAAAAATACACAATGAAATAAAAATAACAAAAATCCGGCTCAGAAATTCTTTCATTCCGAGGCAAAAGTTAGGGACATGAGAGAGAATAACCGATCGTAAATCCAAAAGGAACGGTCGACGACAGATAATGCCCGAAATGTTCAAATACAAAATAAGTTATTGCCATATTATTCACACCGAATTTTTGGATCCAGTCGTCGAAATCGAGATCTTATTTCCATACCGGTCTTAGTACATTAGAAATGCATTTCTCATCCTATGTGCTTTCATTTTCTCATGCATACATGTAGGACCTACTTTAACTCAGACATTTTTTATCAGAATTGATCCTTCCCGGGAAATTGCTTCGAGAGCTTGGAATCGACTACCTGGTCAGCGCTTAGTCCGAACATCCCCAATCCTCGAGTTTATTCCGGTTAGTTCTGCGGATTATTCAAATTTGTCGGGTTCAGATTCTGATTCAGACCCAGTAGAAATGGCTGATGATATGGAGAATGAGCTCGGGTTCTCTCAAGCCCAGATAAGAACTATTGTTCAGATTGTAGCTGCTGCTCTTGCCCAAGATAGGGCACAAAATCAAACTCCTCCCGCATCAAGCAACCAACCTATGGTTGAAGAGAGACAAATGCCAGAACCTACTTCAGATAACCAGACCTCTGTGGGAAACACTGTCCCGATAGAGAATGATGTAATCAAGTAACTTGCCGAGCTGAAGGACAAGGTTGAGAAAATGTCTGTAGTGAAGGAAAAGGACCCAGTCACCAACTTTCATGTAACCGAGTATGTCTTGCACCCAACCAGCTGCACTTCATTCAAAACATTCAAGCATACAGTGTTTGAGGGAGATAACGACCCCCGTTCTCATCTGTCTGAATTTCTCTGGGTTTCTTAAATGAACCGATACAATGAGGAGGATGTTTTACGAGCATTCCCACAAACACTACATAAGGACTATCGGAGGTGGTATGATGGTCTAGATGAGGAGATTCAGAAGAATTGGGTCAAGTTGCAAACCGCTTTTCTTAAGCACTTTAAGACTGATGAGAGTGACGAATTTGGCTTGCGCGATTTGTTACAGGAGGTGGAGAACTAAGCTATACAGGGTCCAGATGAGGCCGAAGGACCAAGAGCTAATCAGAATTTTCAGTAGAAGCTTGTTACCCTTCTTTAAAGAGAGAATGTTGACCCAACCTCTCACTGATTTTGCTCTAGTTCAAAGAGCTGGTTTGAACATAGAGGAGCTGTATAAGGAGGAAAAGAAGAAGAACAAAGGGTTTGGCAACTATCGGACCTCCTACAATGACAGAAATGTCAGAAGCAACAGCCAGAATTAGTCAGGAAGCAGTAATACAGTAGGGGCAGTCAATGAAAGAGTGAGAAGGGAATTCACTAACCTGGGAAGGCCGTTGAGCACAGTGTTGAGGTCATGTATCAAGAATGGAGTACTTTCAAAGCTGCCAGTCGATCCAACTAAACCTGTACGTGGAAGGTATATGGATCGGAACTGTGATTACCACCAGTGCAAGGGGCATTCAACTGATGAGTGTTTCAAGTTGAGACATGACATCCAAGATTTGATTGACAGCGAAAAAATTACCAAGCCTTCTGAGAGGAACAAGCCCAGCACTAAGAACAATCCACTCCCTCAATATCAGTACAACTATTCGCTCCGCAAGTCTCAATCGGGTGGATCAATCAATGCAATCGAAAGTGGATTGCCGGAAGAACTTGTGTTGGCAGAGGCTGAGTGGGAAGAACGAATGTGCGCAATGCTAAACATATGGGACGATTGTAGCAGCGATGAAGAAGGGGAGAGGCCCGTGAAAATAGAGATTGAGAAGAGCATTACTGTGAAAGTGGGCGAGGTACCAGAGGATGAAGACGAGCAGATCCAGCTCGCAATCCAGAAAAGCTTAACCGACCAAGAAGAGCAATGGTATTATAGCAGCGAAGAGGATGTGAATGAGGTAGGCATCCAGAGCTTGACCCGGAGTGGGCGAGTATACAATCCCGATAGCAATGTTCAGGCTCAGGGAAAGAAGTTGCTGCTGATGGCATGAAAAAGAAGACAATAGAAAAGGGCGGAGAAGAGCCAAAAGAAAATAAGAAGGAAAAGGAAGTAGTGAAGGTGCAGAAGAAGACCGCTGAAATAGGGGAGAGCAGTCAGAACCGAGCACCCAGCGGCGTAACTGCTAGTTCAGTGTTGAGCCAATTGCAGAGGACAAGGGCAGATATTTCGTTATGGGATTTGCTGATTGCATCCAAGGAGCATAGGGAGTCTTTGTTGGAACCATGACTTTTGTCAGAGTGCCTGCTCGGATCCAGAGTGTAGATATGATCAATGTGCTGCAGCGCAGAATTGGTGAAATCACTTTCTTTGATTCAGATCTCCCGCCAGAAGGAAGAAACCACTTCAAGCCCTTGTATATTCAGATTGCCGTTAATGGGCGTGACACCCGAAATGTAATGGTGGCTAACGGGTCAGCCCTATGTGTGTGCCCATTAAAGATGCTGTCCAAGTTCAAAATTGAGGAGTCAGAACTTGAACCATCAAACATGGTGGTAAAAGCTTATGACAATACAATGCGTAACGCAAAAAGGACTTTCAGAGCAAAGATCTCCGCAGGGGCCGTAGAGAGCTGGGTAGATGTGGTCGTTCTTGATATTCTGGCCAACTATGCTTTGTTGTTGGGGAGGCCATGGCTCCATCCTCTAGGTGCAATTCCATCTACCCTGCACAAAAAAAGTAAAGATTCCATGGGGTATGGAGGTGGTGACCGTTAACGCGCAAGAAGACTTGAATGTGGCAACCGTAGAAGGCTTGGAGGTGGCAGGGCCGTTGTCTGGTTTCCAAGTTGCAGTGATTGATGCGCCCACTAATGAGAGTAAGAGTGCAGTAAATAGAATGAGTCCTTTCTCGAGGAAGATGATGAAAAAGATGCAGTGGCAATATGGCAAAGGGCTAGGCCGAGAGCTACAAGGAAGGTTTGAACCTCTCTCATCAGCATATGGACAATAAGATAAATGCGGGCTGGGATATTCAGAGAATAGAAAGAAGGAGAAGTATGAGATCCGGTCTCCGATTAGAGGGCCAAATTTGAATCACATTTTCTTTGTCCCACAAGCTGCAGGAGAATTTCAGAGTAGGGGGAAGACTTACCCTGACCTGGAAATATTCATGACAGACTTCGAGGAGAAACTGATCAAGTCTCCTGAACCTTCCTTGGAACAGCTGGTTGAAGGAACAGAGTTCATGGTGGGTATGATGCAAGCAGATGCTGAAGCTGAATGGTCGAAGAAGATATCCGAGTTTGAAGACTTTTTGGGGATTGGGGATGAAGCTTCTAAGATGATGCAAGAGCAGACAGCTAAGGCACGGATCCTCCAGTCGATATTAGCTGCTGAAGACGCCGAAGAGGCAGAGAGGAAGGCGCTGAAGATGGTAGAGCTTAAAGAGGAGGAAGAGAAGAAAGCAGAAGCCACCCCGAAAGAAGAAGAAGATGCAGATGCAGATGAAGTAATTCAGGCAATAAAGAACACTTGTGATGAATGTATTGAGCAGGCAATTAATCCTGTATTTTGCTTTTCTGATGTTTGTTTTGAGAACAATATGGATGGTTTTCCTTTATTATTTCAATCAATGGAAGTGAACTTTGACTATTTGTTTTCTTGTTTTCCTGATTGTCACGTTCATGGCATTGATTATACCACGCGCATATTTGACATAAATGCATTGCATCATTTTGCATTTAACTTAAGCACCACTGAAGATCCTAAATTAATCAAAATCGGATCAAACTTTAAACCTGAACTTAGACAGGATCTTCAAGAATGTATCAGAAGAAATTCAAAGGTATTTGCCTGGAGCTATGCTGACATGCCAGGAATCGACAGATCAATAGCAGAACACTTCATTCCTACCGATCCAAGTGTTAAACCGGTGAAACAGAAAAGGAGACGGGTCAGACCAGAATGGTAGGATAAGATCAAAGCTGAAGTCCAAAAACAGTTGGATGCAGGATTCTTGGAAGTAGTACACTATCCGGAATGGTTGGCCAATACAGTCCCTGTGCTGAAGAAAGATGGAAGGATAAAGGTCTATGTTGACTACCGGGACCTGAACAAAGCCTCGCCTAAGGATGACTTTCCACTTCCGCACATAGATGTTTTGATTGACAGTGTTGCCTGTGAATACTCAAATTTTGAGGCTCAAAAAGCCTATTTTCCCGAACTGCAAACAGTCCGGCTGGACCGGAAGCCATTCGGAAAGTTCACCGAAAGTATGCCAATATGGTACTTGAAACGTCCGGAAAATTGCGAGGATCGCAGAACTGGTCCCAGAATATTTTTTGGAGGTACGGAACTCCCGAAAAAGCCTTCGAAATGAAAAACTAGAAAGTGGACAAGCCACGGCGGCAGAGGCCACCGGCAAGGGCGGTGGTGGCCGCCGTCCACGGCGGCGGCGGCCGCTGGCCACAGCGGCAGCTGCCTCCCTCCGAGGCGGCAGCAGCCGCCCTCCAGCCCGGATTTTCCCTATAAATACAGCCCCAGTGCGACTTTTTTACTCACTCAGTCTGTGTTGACGGACGCTCTCTTCTCCCCTATGCTCCTTGCGGTTCATTTACTGCTTTTCTGCATTTAGTGTAGGCTTTTATTACTCTGCTATTGTGATATTTGGCCATTTAAATTAAATTAATTCTAATCAATATTCCCCAAACGAGGAGCTTAATCTGGAGTTTTCAAGCTGAAGCTAAGAAGCGGCCGCCGATTAACTCATGTAATAACGAAACTCTGCCCATTTAATTTCAGCATTTCATGCATATTCTTCTTCTATTCCAATTCTGAATTAAACTGTTGCATAAATGCATTCACGTCATCAATTTGGCAATAAACTGCCTTAATTAAATATGATTAAGCTTAAATGCCCGGTTAACTAATAATCGTGGTGTTAAAGCCTAAATCCGACAAGATTGGCTAAAGTATCTAGTCAATTAATGACTATGGTATAATCGCCTTTATTTCGAGCAGTCCGGCTTAAGTCCAATTAATCAATAATTGTGGCTAAATGACCTTAATTAAATACTTTGTTTTTGGCAATAAATTGCCTATATTGCAATTCAATTGATCACTTTTGGCAAACAAATTGCCTATAAGTAGATTAATCATTTTTAGTGACAAATCGCTTAAATCGAAGCTTTGGCAAAATGCCTTGAATTAATTAATCTTTTGGCTAAAACCCTTAAATCAATCATTTTGGCGACAATCGCCCAATCAACACTTTTGGCAAACAAATTGCCTAAGTCAACCCATTTTGGCTTCAAGCCTTCAAATAATCACTTTTGGCAAACCAATTGCCTAAATCACATCAACTTTTGGCAACAAATTACCTAAATCAATCTTTTTGGCTAAAAGCATTAAATCAACACTTTTGACAACAAATGCCTAAAACAATAAATCAATCAAACTTTGGCAAAATGCCTAAACAAAATGCACAAAGCATACACACACTCATGCATTAAGCATACCCATTCAAAGCCCTTTTAAAAAGGCCTATCGAACTACGTCGACTTTGATCTTCCATTCAAACGGAAGTACGTAGGCACGTTTGGGATTTAACCCCGAGCGGCAAGTCGAAATCATCAAAACACTTTATTGGTCCAATTGCATCATTACCTTGCAAAGCATTCACACTCAGGTTAGTTAATCAGCATGACATGGTCTTGGGATCCACCTCGGGTTCGTAGATTGTGCCTTAAACATTGGGATAATTAATCTAGTAGTTAGGTTAATTAAAATTGGAGTCAACCTAGGGTTTTTTCCTAGTTTACCCTAAAATAATTAAACAAGGTGGCGACTAACACATTCACGTGCATTTCTGCTCTTAGTCATATGCATCATATGCCTATTTTCGGGGGAGGGGTTCACAGCTTGGCGACTCTGCTGGGGAATTATGTAATCATTTTGCATAAAGTGGACTACAATTGTTGTGTAAACTAACCTGCCCTTCTCAGGGTATTATTTTACTATGCTTTGTTTTGCAGGGTACCCTAGCGAAGATTAAGTGTTCTTTCTTTAAGAATGCTTAATAAGGAGAATTTGGACCTAATTGAAATTTACTTTAAATCATTTAAATTTGTTGATTTATTTGCACGAATTGAGAATCTTTTTCTCCATTGCATAAAAAATGAATTTCAAATGAATTTCTTCTCTCTCTGTTCAAACTTCTGAGTCTGGATAGCAAGTAGCGCTGATCGGCAGGTCTCCTTGATTATGTCGACGGACAGCCAAAGCGTCCTCCCTGTTACCGCAAACCATCCCTAATCCTTTTGGGGGTGGCCCATGAGTATGCGTACTGTTGGACCCACGCGAAACTCTTTGTTTCACATGTGGTTAGGTATATCCATGCTCAAGGTTCAAGGGTCTCTTAATAAGCCAATGCTCTATTTGTGTCATAGCCTATAGAACCTATCCTTTAGGGCTGTATGCACCCAATGATGTGAATCATATCATTAAGACGGATTATGATGTGTTGTTGTGCGCATTCACGACATATCATAAACATTGAATAAACACAAAAAGAATACAAAACATTCTTTTGTTTTGTTTAGTCATGCACAGTTGGACAAAGAGTCGATCTACCTCACATCAGCTACCCTGATACACGAACCACTATACCCTAATCCAGCTACCTTTATCCTATCAGGTACCCACTGTTCGAGTGCCTATCCAAGTTCCAGTCACACCTACAGTGCTATCACCAACCTCACCAGCTTCACAAACTTCACCGGCTTCACCAACCTCACCAACTTCAATTGCACCAATGGCATCACTTGCTGACATCCGAAACCTCATTGAACAACTGGAAGCCAGAATGGAGGCTAGAATGAATGAGGCATTAGCTGCCCAGAGAACTGCCCTAATAGTCGAACTAGGTAGTGGTAATGGAAATGGGGCTTCCGCTGGGGGAAGTGGACCTGCTACCTCCAATCAGGGACCTGCTGCTGAATCGACAAACCCTACCCTTAACTTGGATGACATGCCCTCTAGAATTGCTTCTAAGCTGAAAGCTCAGAAAATGAGAGAAAAACTGGAGCTCTTGGAAAGGTCAATCACTGCGCTTAAGACACACAAGGAAGTGGTGGACATGGACTCCTTGTCCTTGTTCCTCGAAGCAAGACTGCCCACAAAGTTCAAAATGCCCAACATGGATAAGTTTGACGGAACCACTTGTCCCAAAACGCACCTGAAAATGTATGTGGGTGCCCTAAACCCGTTCGGATTGAACAACGAGCTCCTTACTCAGTTGTTTCAACAATCACTCACCGGTGCTGCTTTGAGGTGGTTTGTCAGCCTGGACCGGTCTAAAATGAAGACCTGGGAAGACATCTGCAATGCGTTTAATACGTAATACCACTATAATATGGAGGTTGATGTTACTCGGAGGGAACTCGAAACCACCAAACAGAAAAACAATGAACCCTTTTCCTCGTTCCTTACGAGGTGGAGGGCCAAGGCCGCCCAAATGATCAACCGGCCTTCTGAGCAAGAACAGGTGGACATAATTATAAAGAACCTGTAGCCTGTCTAACAACAACAACTACAAACTCAGTACCTACCAACGTTTCAGTCGCTCATTGCCACTGCTACGAAGGTAGAGGATTTAATTCAAATGGGGCAACTGAAAGAAGACTCGGGAACCTCAAAATACAAGAAGCCTAGCCAAGCTAGCAAAGTCCACGAAGTGGCAAGCATCACCCCCACGAAACCTTTACGTGTGGGAAATATGAGAAATGGCAGTCAGTCGAGAAGGACATATACTGATCTCGAGATGCCAATCCTTTTGGTATTCCGAGAGGCTGTCAAGGCAAACTACATCAAGCCTTTGGAAGCAAGGCCGCCACCCAACCCATTACCAAGGAACTATAGAGCTGACGAATACTGTGAGTACCATCAGGGTAACGGGCACAAGACTGAAGCGTGTTGGACGCTTAAGAACCGCATCCAAGACCTAGTGGACAACGGTTCAATTATTCCAAGGAGTAAGCCAAACATTAGCACTAATCCCTTACCAAATCACGGGGTAAATGCTATTGTTGCTAACCAGGAATTGATCGATCCTTTCGAACTATTCCTAGAAATGAATGACATCTGTGTCCTGGACCTGAATGACTTATCTGAAGAGGTCGATGCAATAACCAGGAGCGGGAGACAGTATGAGCCATTGGTCCTGGACAAAGTCCAAAATAAGCCCTACCAGAGGGCAGAGGAGCCAAAGGAAGACCCGGTACTCTCGCAGCTAAAAAAGACACAAGCTAGGGTATCGATTTGGGAACTCTTGGCATCATCCTTTCCTCATCGCCAAGCTCTTTGCAAGGCTTTGAGCCAACTTCAAACATCGGTGGAGGTTAGCCCTGAAGTGCTGGTATCCACCCTCACCCAATCATCAAAGATGCAAAGCATCGGGTTTTCTGATGATGACTTACCCAAGGAGGGAGGCAATCACAACGATGCCCTTTACGTCACTGTTCAGACCAGAGATAAAACTGTGCCCATGGTTCTCATTGACAATGGGTCAGCATTGAATGTCTACCCACTAAGGGTAGCTAGCTGTCTGGGGTTGGAGGAAGCTGATTTCATTCCATCGGACCAAATAGTAAAAGCATATGATAGCACCCGGAGGGAAGTATTGGGGGTTGCTACACTAAAATTGGCAATTCGGCCAGCCATAATGGAGGTACCGTTCCAAGTAATTGACGTGCCCACCAGTTTCAACCTGCTACTGGGACGGCCATGGATACACCGTACCAAGGTAGTACCTTCCTCTTTGCACCAAAAGGTCAAATTCCCCTATGAAGGTAAAATTATAACAATTCAGGGGGACGACAATAGCCAACTGAAGAAGACAAAGGGTCAGCCTCTCTTTGAGGTCAACCCTGAGAATGCCAACCTGCCCCTCTCGGGATTTCAATATGACACTGTGCAGTTCATAGAAGGAAAAACTGCAAACTCTCGAATTCTCTTTGATTTCGGGATGGTGCAAATAAATTGCATAGTGCCTTTGATGCTGAAAATGTCCTACCTGCCGGGAATGGTTATGGCAAGGTCCGGAAAGACATACCCCGCACTGCAAGCTTGGGAATGTCCAGTGAACCAAGGGACCTTTGGGTTAGGTTATGAGCCCACTGATGAAGACCTTGCTGAAAGGACCGGGAGAAGAAAGAAGGGTATACAGATGCGGCCTTACCGTTTGACTTTGAATGGTTATTTCTGTAAACCGGGAGAAACAATTCCTTATTGTGGCTTCTAGGAACCATTCTACTTCCCGACAGCTAAGAAAATGCTGCCCGAGCTGGAAATATTTGCTGATACATGGGACAACAAGCCAGAAGCAATAACTGAACTAGAAGTGGAAGACTTCATGCAGCCCAGTCTCTTTGACGAGGTTGCGGTCATCACAGGAAATGATTGGAACCAAGACCTGCTGAGCCTGATCAAGCCGAACAAAGGGCCTCTCACCAACTGGTACGCCGAGGAGGGGCGCGCTGCTGATAAACCCCTTTTCGAGTCAAACCTAGAGTCAAAGTCTATAATTAAGTCCTGTACTGAGTCTAAGTCTGACCCCGAGTCTGAAACCGAGTCAGAGTCCAGTTTCAATTCTGAGTCGTCTGTGTCGGATTTAGAAAATCCAGACTTCAAATTTGATGTAATTTTTGAGGACGATTCCGTCCTAATCAATAAGAGCTTGCAAATTATTGGCTACCCCACGTGTCTATCTTTCTAAGCATTTCCAAGCAAAAATAATGAAAATCAAATAAACGAAATAAAAAATGAAAAAGAAAAAATAATAATTGGCAAAGAAGAAAATGAACATACATACATTGCATCTGACTGTGTGAACAGGGAACAGGTCATTGAATGCTTGAAAAAGTTTGCCGATTGCTTCATGTGGAAGGCAAGTGACATCACGGGAATTGACCCGGCAATAGCGGTGCACAAGATTCCAGTATACCCTGAGGCTAAACCGGTAAAATAGAAGCTAAGAAGGCTGAAAACAGAATGGTCCTTGAAAATCAAGGAGGAAGTAGCCAAGCAACTGGAGAATAAGTTCATAGAACCCATTGCCTACCCGACGTGGTTAGCAAATATTGTGCCGGTGTCGAAGAAAGATGGCAAAGTCAGAATGTGTGTAGATTATCGAGATTTGAATAAAGCATGTCCGAAGGACGACTTCCCCCTGCCGCATATTGACTTGTTGGTGGACCGAATGGCTGGACACGAGATGGTCTCCTTGACCGATCTTGCTGTCGGATACAATCAAATAATGATGCATTTGCCAGACAAAGAGAAAACGGCATTCATCACAGAGTGGGGAACCTACTGCTACAGGGTTATGCCTTTTGGGCTCAAAAATGCCAGGGCAACCTATCAAAGAATGGCAACGACCATCTTCCATGACATGATTCACAAAGAAGTAGAAGTGTATGTGGACGATATGGTTGTTAAATCAAAAACAGCTGAAGAACATACAATAGCACTTGAGAAGTTCTTCCTTAGACTTCGAAAGTATAATTTAAAGCTCAACCCGACAAAATGTCTGTTTGGAGCTACATCCGGAGTATTTCTGGGGCATATGGTCAGCCAGAAGGGCATAGAGATTGACCCTTCAAAAGCCAAAGCCATTCTGGAAATGCCAGCACCGAAGACGAAAAAAGAAGTTCGGGGTTTCCTGGGAAGGCTACAGTACATCAGCCGGTTCATCAATCAATTGGCCGATACTTGTGGTCCGATCTTCAAATTACTCAGGAAAGGAGTAGCCATCAAATGGAATGAGGATTGTCAGAAAGCTTTTGACCAAGTCAAGCAATATCTGTTATCCCCGTCGGTTTTACAGCCACCAAGGCTAGGAAAGCCTTTGCTATTGTATCTATCAGTGATAGAAGAAGCGATGGGTGCAATGCTAGCTCAACAAGCAGAAGATACAAGGGTAGAAAATGTCGTGTATTACCTCAGCAAAAGGATGCTAGACTACGAGCTAAAATACAATAAGATAGAGAAGTTGTGTCTGGCTCTAGTTTGGGCTTGTAAAAAGCTGCAGCACTACCTCTCGTCCTACACCACATACGTTATTTTTGAATCGAACCCCTTGAAATTCCTTATGGAGAGGCCGACTCTTGACAGTAAGATGGCTAAGTGGGTGTCGGTGCTCGCAGCCTATGATTTAAAATCTGTACAACGGAAGGCAGTGAAAGGCGGAGCCTTGGCTGATCAATTAGCAGAATTACCGGTCGAAGACCAAATGCCGGAGGTAGAATTTCTTGATGAAGACTTGTTGAGCTTGGAAAGTGAAGTCTGGGAAATGTACTTCGATGGAGCTTCAAACTACCATGGAAATGGGGTTGGAGTCGTATTCAAAACTCCTTGTGGAGAATACGTCCCAATCGCAGTCAAATTAGATTTCGACTGCACCAACAATGAAGCCGAGTATGAAGCTTGCATAAGGGGGTTAGAGGCAGCCCTGGAAAAGGAAATAAAGGTCCTCAAGGTTTTCGGGGATTCCAATTTAATAGTCTCCCAAGCTTTGAGAAAATGGAAAATTAAGGAAGAGCGTTTGGTTCCTTACCTACAATGCTTGGACGAATTGGCTGAGCAGTTTGAGGATTTATCCTTCCACTACTTGCCGCGAGCCAAAAATCAGTTTGCTGATGCTCTGGCTACTTTGGCCTCCATGGTTAATGTAGGGGGAGACCAAGTCATTCGACCTCTGACAGTTCGGCTACAGAAACAGCCAGCACATATCATGAATTTGGTGGATGACAAGCCTTGGTATCGGGATGTACAGAATTATCTTCAGAATGAAGCCTACCCGGAGGGATCCACCAAGACTGATCAACGGACATTGAGACAGTTAGCATCCGGATATTTCCTTATTGGGGAGTTCTGTATAAAAGAAGTTGGAATGGCCTGCACCTAAGGTGCGTTGATGAGGGAGAAGCTCAAACCATCATGGATTCCTTACATAATGGGGAGTCTGGTCCACACATGCATGGGATAGCCTTGGCTCGAAAAATCGTGAACCTGGGTTATTACTGGTCAACCATGAATGCAGATTGCGTGAGGCACACGTAGAAGTGCCATGAGTGTCAAATTTTTGCTAAGCTGCAGAGACAGCCTCCTGTCAATTTGAATCCTATTACTTCACCATGGCCTTTCGCAACTTGGGGCATAGACGTCATCGGAAAAATCCACCCAAAGGCTTCCAATGGTCACCAATTTATCCTGGTTGCTGTGGATTATTTCACTAAGTGGATTGAGGCAGCCTCTTATTCGGTTTTGAATGCCAAGAAGGCAGCACAGTTCGTTCGTACTAACATCCTTTGTCGGTACGGAATGCCATTCGAGATCATTACTGATAACGGGTCCCACTTTCAAAGTGAATTTTCTGACCTGCTGAAGCAAAAGAGAATCCAACATCATAAGTCCTCGCCCTATCGTCCACAAACAAATGGGGCTGTAGAGGCTGTAAATAAGGCTATAAAAGTCATTTTGCAGAAGACAGTTAGAAAGCACAAAGCTTGGCATGAACAGTTACCGAATGCCCTATGGGGATATAGGACTTCAATCAGAACGCCTACTGGGGCAACCCCGTATTCCTTAGTGTATGGTATGGAAGCAGTGTTGCCTGTTGAGCTGGGAAGTTCAGTCGGTGAGGATTATCCGGGAAAGCCAGATCAGCGAAGCAGATTGGGCTAAGAATTATCATTTGCAACTCTTGGGTATGGACGAAAAACGATTGCAAGTGATCCACCAAACTCAAGTTTACTAGAGAAGAATGGCATGGCATTTTAATAAGAAGGTCAAAGACCGAAAACTGGAAGAAGGTTGTTTGGTCCTGAAGGAAATTAGACAGCCAATCATAGACCCATGTGGGAAGTTTCGTCCTCATTGGGTTGGACCCTATGTGTTGAAGAAAATATTGTCTGGCGGAGCCGTCATTTTGACTGATTTGGATGGTTTGTAATTCACGAATCCATGTAATTTAGATCAGTTAAAAAGATATTATGTGTAATTATAATCTTGGCATGATAATGTAAAAAGAGCTACATTAGACCTGATTCTCCTCGGAAAAAAGAAATTATGTATCGGAAATATGTAGGCAGCCCTCTTTGGGCGCGGCCTAAACATTAATAAAAAAAATCATTCCATAATTCTTTCTTCTTTGCCAACAATAATAAAAAAAAGGAGAAAAAGAAAAGAAAAAAAAGAGAAAAACCCGCTAAGTCGAAAACCCGAAAAGGGCGGCTTACGCAAAAGTCGGGGCCCGCTAAGCTGAAAACCCGAAAAGGGCGGCTTAGGAAAAAATGGGTATCTCGCTAAGTTGAAAACCCGAAAGGGCGGCTTAGGTAAAAATTAGAGCTTTAATAAATAAAGTTGGAAAATGCTTGGAAAGCTTAAAAGACAAATCACATTCCCAATTAAAGCAATGGAGTCAAGCAGAAAGTAAAAGAGTCCAAAGAAAAAATAAATAAATAAGGAAGTCTAAGTCCAAGTCCAAAAAAAAAAAACATACATCCAAAATCCAAAGTCAAAGTCCCAAACAAAAAAGCCAAAATAAGGGAAAAACAACAAAAGTCCAAAAGCCTATAAGAGTCTAAGTGTCCCGTCGCCTCCGTGGGGCAACATCCTCTGAGTCATCCCTAGCTGTTAAACTCTCTCCAACCTCGCCTGTCCGGGGAGCCAGCACAATCTCCTCATCAGTCCCAACCTCATCATCAGCGTCAGCCTGAACCCAACCTTTGAGTGCACTCAGCAGTGCGGTCCTCCTTGGCCTCTCAATTGGCCAAACAACAGCAATGAACCAGGTCCGATACTCAGGAGAAGTCTGAACACCAGCAGGGTTAGGTAAAGGCCTAACCATGTGATGGTCTCTAACCCAAGCCCTAAGGACAGCTCGGGTAACACCCGGAGTGATGGCTGAATCAACTGAAATGTCATCCATAATCGGAACAGTCTGATCTATCCCCATCTGCCTCAAAACGCGCAAAGCGTAGTACCAAGTACAGTGTGTAAGGCCTAAAAGGTAAACCCGAGTATGGCGGAAGCTAACCTGGATAAAGCGGGTGATGTCATACCAGGAAATGTACCATAGTACCTCATTTGGACCCAACTCAATCAGCCATGAAGTCCATGCATCAGTAGATGGGTGTGTGATCAAGATCCTTCGCATACGATACTGAGTGGGGCTATAGGACAAGAGAGTAGGAGCAGCAACCACTTGGAGGTGGTCCTTTAACCAAACCTGAGTAATGGATCCTTCTATTACACAGGAACGAACCAAAAGAAAGAAGAAAAAAAGGAAGAGGAAAAGGAGAAATACCTGGAGAATAATCGGAGAGACCGTCCAGTCATTGAAGCCTAAAGCAGCTCTATCAAGGCTCCTAATAGTCTCTGCCAGCACAATGCCGCCAATGCAACCCATATCCTCCATTTGCCAAACCATGGGGCAGAGGCACAAATCCCCAAAGCCTGGGTCCTAGTTAAACAAGAAACCAGCCAATAGGCAGAAAACCAAGGCCCGCATTCTCAGCCTCATCCGGTCTGGGTCGTCTGATTGAACCTCTGAAAATTCGTCAATTGAGGGCAGCAGAATTGCTTTCTGGTCACCAACAATCATAGCCCTAGCTTGTGGTCAGCTGAACTGAAACAGGTTTTCAAACAACCGAACATACCCAATTTTTACCTCATGCTTGACTAAAGGGGCATTGGGGTCGCACCATATAATAGCACAGAATTCCTCAAAAAGAGGGCACATCTCCTCCATCATGGCCCCAAACCGAAAAACGTGGGCCTCCGAGTCCCAAAGTCTAATGCAGGCCCGTAAAAAATCCCAGTCAACTACTAGCCCCCTAAGAGTAATGATAGGAGAAAGACCGTACCTCCCCAAGTTGATCTTTTCAACTTTGGAGAGACTCCTAGTCCAGCTATGCATGCTATGATTGTAAAAAGGATTCATGTTTTTTTTTAAAAAAAAAAAAGAAAGAAGGAAGAAAAGAGAGAAAAGAGAAGAAACTGGCTGAAAACTGCTTTTCTAGCGCGAATTTCGAGAAAGAATGAATGAAATCTGAAAAAAAGAAAGAGACAAAAACAGTTTTTATAAGAAAAAACGCGCCCGGAGGCGGCGGTAGCGGCGGCCGGAGCAGGCGGCCATCGCAAAAAAAAAAAAAAAAGAAAAAAAAGTGTTATTTTCAGTAAAAAAATATATATATATTTTTTCCATAATATGGGTCGAAATGAAATCTTATTTTCTTTCAAATTTAATAATCATGCATACATATAAAATTTTTAGTACTAACTAGATGCAGGCACAGTCAAAGTTCAGTATAGAAATACAGTAAAGAAAGAAAGGGAAAATCTAGCAACTATCAGCGACGGGGCCTCCTCCTCCTCTGATCATCAAAGGCCCTATGAGTCCAGGACGAAGTTAGTTCTTGCTGCATCCCAAGAATCAGCTCCATCATCTGATTGACCAACCCGACAGGAACCTGGAAATCATACAAAGGAAAATACAAGTCAATATCAAATCTCTTATGAATCCTTTTTGTGAGAGATTTGTCAGTCTTTACCTCAATAATGTCCTCGGAAGGAAGAGCCAGGCGATCCACACTCTCCAGGGAGACCTCCCGAAAAGCTGGAGGGTCGTCAGGAGGATAGTAGGGAATGCTGTATGGAAGACGCAGATGGGCCAGGTCTGGGTGAAGCGGCCCGGTATGCTCCGAAATAGCTCGGGGAGCCCTGGAAGGACCTGCCGAGCGGCTAGGTCCTGCCCGAGACAGACCCTCAACCGGAGTGGAAGAAGTGGGATCGGTCATAGGCCTCCTCCTTGGAGTCCTAGTCGAGGGGCCCGAAGCCCGAGAAGAATGGGTGCCAAGCGGCTGGGAAGGAGCCGATCTCTGAAAACTATCAAGCCGAGATCCAATGGGCTGCATCAAAGCGATTCTGCAAAACTCATCATAATCTCCCTCCAGGATGAACTCCACATGTGGAATACCCTGAGTATGAGCAGCAGTGAGTGTCATCTGCTTGCCCGCTCGCATGTCCTCGGGAGGGGAATAAGGGACAGAACGGCAGCCTCTTATCTGAATGTTTACTCTCTCGTCCAAATAATATCGCCGCAGGACGGGGTGCGACAGAACCACCCTCCGCCGAGACAAGGCATCTGACCACTGGAAATCGGGATCGGCCTGAATCCAACTCTGTAGACGGGTAGTCATCAACCCCACTTCGACCTATAAAGGATGCAAATATGTTAATAAATCCTTTTTTTTAACATATGCAAGAATTACTAAGCACATACCTGCTCCAGAGCGCAAGTATCAAAAAAGGCTCTCAGATCCTTCAGCGATTTCTTATGCCGAACGGTATGAAGGTTTGATCGGTACCATCTCCAAGCCAAAGGCACCAGCCCTAATCCAAGATCAGTATGAATCAGTTCTGGGCGAGTGTAAGGAAAGTACTCAAATGCCCAAGTCTCCAAAATAGAAACAAGAATCAGTGAGAAAAAATCAAGATAAACGGAAAAACACAGAAAGGAAGAATGTTCTTTACATTACCTCCCAGAAGTAGTAGGTCCCACTGAGTTTACAGTGGCCTCGACTCAGATCACACATGTCATCGTACATGCGGCTCAGAATAGCACTGGCCCAGTCATACTCCTCTAAATGGGCCAGATTTTCCAAACTCTTCAAGATAGAAGGATTAAACTTCTCTTTCTTGTTGGACCAGAAGGTCGAAGCAAACAACAGCAACAAAGTGAATCTGGCCACCTGAGTAGCCGTCAGCTCTCTCCGCCTGTATCTAGCATAGATGTCAGGGGCCCAGAGGGATAACCAGCGTCTGGAAACACTCAAAGCGGGAGTAGCAGAGCCTGGCCCGATAATCCGAGGCAGGTCTATCCCGATCAGCTCCACCATTCGGTCAGGGGAGATCTCTGTCCTCCAGTCATCATATAGCTCAATCGACCGAATGCCAAAAGGGATCCCGGAGATCACAGAAAAGTCCGCAGGGGTCATTGTCAACTCGCCCTAAGAAAAGTGGAAAGTATTGGTGGTGTCCCACCATCTCTCGGCCAAAGCGCCCAGTAACTCCTTGTGGCTGCTCCGACCCATGTCAAAATGCCTCAGGTAGCCCAGATAAGACGGACTGATAATCGCTCCAGCTGGGTTATGGTGATCGAATATCTCGATCGGAATTTTGGCCACAGAACTCTCACCCACATCCAATTTAATACGGGGGTCCTAAAAGGTAAAGCAATCTAAGAGTTATTCCTCGGTTCCTTACTAAGGATAATATCTTAGTTCTACCCTAGCATGCATACTAATAAAACAGTAAGTGTAGAAAAAAAAATTCACAATTTGGCCACAGAGGCCCAAAAATTCACAATTGGCCACGGAAACCCAAAAAAAAAATTCACTTTTTTGGCCCCTAAGGCCCAAAAATTCACATTTTGGCCCATAAGGCCCAAAATTCACAGTTGGCCACAAAGGCCCAAAAATTCACATTTTGGCCACAGAGGCCCAAAAATCCACATTTTGGCCTCTAAGGCCCAAGAAATAATTAAAACAAACCAAAGTGAAAGGGAGCTTACCTGGGCATAGATGCCAGTTACGGAGGCGTGAGTGTCAGCGTCCGCCGCAACATTGACCTCCTCGAGGGAAATCCCCAGAGACTCCAGAAAATCCTCGTCGCTGCTGTGGCTCGGAGAAGTCATGATGAGGAAGTTGAGAGGATTTGAGAGAACTCTTTGTTTTGGAGAGTTTAGAATGAATGAAAAGTGAGAATTTCAAGCTATTTATAAGCAAATAGCCAAAAGGCGGGTCTTCTGGACGCGTCCGATTTTTGCCTTCAAAATTTGTGTTTCAGACAACCACCGACTCCCATAAATCTTTTTTATGGTTACCGGTGGGGGGCAACTGTGAATACCCAAATTTTAAGGCTCAAAGAGCCAGTTTTCCCGAACTGCAAACAGTCCGGCCGGACCGAAGGCCATTCGGAAAGTTCACCGAAAGTATGCCAATATGGTACTTGAAACGTCCGAAAAATTACGAGGATCGCAGAATGGTCCCGTAATATTTTTTGGAGGTTCGGAACTCCCGGAAAAGCCTCCGGAATGAAAAATTAGCAAACCCGACAGCCACGGCGGCGCCTGCCGCCAGCCCCGGCGGCAGCAGCCGCCCTCCAGTCTGAATTTTGCCTATAAATATCGGCCCCTGCACTCCGTTTTGAGGCACTCAGTCTGTGTTGACGGACGCTCCTTCTCCCCTACGCTCCTTGCGATTCTTTACTGCTTTTTTGCATTTAGCATAGGCTTTTATTATTTTGTTGTTGTGATACTTGGTCACTTAAATTGAATTAAATTAATCAATATTCCCTAAACGAGGAGCTTAATTTGGAGTTTTCAAACTGAAGCTAAGAAGCGGCCGTCGATTAAATCAGGTATATAAACGAAACTCTGCCTATTTAATTTTAGCACTTCATGCATATTTCTCTTCTACTCCTAATTCTACAACTGCATAAATGCATTCACGTCATTAATTTGGCAAGTAAACTACCTTAGTTAAACATGATTAAGCTTAAACACCCGGTTAATTGATAATCGTGGTATTGAAGCCTAAATCCGACAATATTGGCTTAAAGTACCTAGTCAATTAATGACTATGGTATAATCGCCTTTATTTCGAACAGTCCGGCTTAAGTCCAATTAGTCAATAATTGTGGCTAAATAGCCTTAATAAAACACATTTTTCTTGGCAATAAATTGCCTACATTGCAATTCAATTGATCTCTTTTGGCAAACAAATTGCCTATAAGTAGATTAATCTTTTTTAGCGACAAATCGCTTAAGTCGAAATTTTGGCTTAAAGCCTTCAAATAATTACTTTTGGCAAATAAATTGCCTTATATCAATCAATTTTGGCGACAATTGCCCAATCATCAATTTCTGGCAATAAATTGCCTAAATCAACTCATTTTGGCTAAAAGCCTTCAAATAATCAATTTTGGCGACAATCGCCTAAATCACATCAATTTTTGGCAATAATTGCCTAAATCAATCTTTTTGGCTAAAAGCCTTAAATCAACATTTTTGGCAACAAATGCCTAAATCGAATCAATCAATTCTTTGGTAAAATGCCTAAACAAAATGCACAAAGCATACACACACTCATGCATTAAGCATACCCATTCAAAGCCCTTTAAAAAAGGCCTATCGAACTACGTTGACTTTGATCTTCCATTCAAACGGAAGTACGTAGGCACGTTTGGGATTTAACCCCAGGTGGCAAGTCGAAATCTCTTAAACATTCCATTGGCCCAATTACCTTGCAAAGCATTCATTCATTGGTTAGTTCATCAGCATGACATGGTCTCGGGATCCATCTCGGGTTCGTAGATTGTGCCTTAAACATTGGGATAATTAATCTAGTAATTAGGTTAATTAAAATTGGAGTCAACTTAGGGTTTTTTCCTAGTTTACCCTAAAATAATTAAACAAGGTGGCGACTCATATATTCACGTGCATTTCTGCCCTTAGTCATATGCATTTGTATGCTATGTTTTCAGGGGAGGGGTTCACACTTAGCAGTCGGGCAGCGAAATGGTTCTTGGAAGCCACGATAAGGAATCGTTTCTCCCGGCTTGCAGAAGTGACCATTCAAAGTCAAAAGGTAAGGCCGCATCTGTATACTCTCCTTCCTTCCCCTCCTGGTTCTCTCAGCACGGTCTTCATCAGTGGGCTCATAACCCAATCCAAAGGTCCCTTCATTCACCGGATACTCCCAGGCTTGCAGTGTGGGGTATGTCTTTCCGGACCTTGCCATAATCATTCCCGGCAGATAGGACATCTTCAGCACTAAAGGCACTATGCAGTTTATTTGCACCGTCCCGAAATCAAAGAGAATTCGAGAGTTTGCAGTCTTTCCTTCTATGAACTGCAGAGTGTCATATTGAAATCCCGAGAGGGGCAAATTGGCAGTTTCAGGGTTGACCTCAAAGAGAGGCTGGCCCTTTGGTTTCTTGAGCTGGTTGTAGTCATCCCCTTGAATAGTGATGACTTTATCCTCGTAAGGAAACTTGACCTTTTGGTGTAGGGAAGAGGGCACTGCCTTAGAATGGTGTATCCATGGTCGACCCAGAAGTAGGTTGAAACTAGTAGGCATATCAATTACCTGGAACGGTACCTCCATTATGGCTGGCCCAATTGCCAATTTTAGTGTAGCAACCCCCAATACTTCCCTTCGGGTGCTGTCATATGCTTTCACTATCTGGTCCGACGGAATGAAATCTGTTTCTTCCAATCCTAGACAGTTGGCTACCCTTAGTGGGCAGACGTTCATTGCTGACCCATTATCAATGAGAACCATGGGCACAGTTTTATCTCTGGTCTGAACAGTGACATAAAGGGCATTGTTGTGATTGCCTCCTTCCTTGGGTAAGTCATCGTCAGAAAATCCGATGCTTTGCATCTTTGATGATTGGGTGAGGGTGGACACCAGCACTTCAGGGCTAACCTCCACCGATGTTTGCAGTTGACTCAAAGCCTTGCAAAGAGCTTGGCGATGAGGAAAGGATGATGCCAGAAGTTCCCAAATTGACACTTTAGCCTGGGTTTTCTTCAACTGTGAGAGTACCGGGTCTTCCTTTGGCTCATCTGCCCTCTGGTAGGGGTTATTTTGGACTTTGTCCAGGACTAGTGGTTCATACTGTCTTCCGCTCCTGGTTATAGCATCGACCTCTTCAGTTAGGTCATTCAGATCTAGGACACAGATTTCATTCATTTCTAGGAATAGCTCGAAAGGATCGATCAATTCCTGGTCAGCAACAATAGCATTTACCCCGTGATTTGGTAAGGGATTAGTACTAATGTTTGGCTTACTCCTTGGAATAATTGAACCGTTGTCCACCAGGTCTTGGATGCGGTTCTTGAGCATCCAGCACGCTTCAGTCTTGTGCCCACTTCCCTGATGGTACTCACAGTATTCGTCGGTTCTGTAGTTCCTTGGTAATGGGTTGGGTGGTGGCCTTGCTTCCAAAGGCTTGATGTAGCTTGCTTTGACAGCCTCTCGGAATACCAAAAGGATTGGCATCCCGAGATCAGTATATGTTCTTCTCGACTGATTGCCATTTCTCATATTTCCCACGCGTAAAGGATTCGTGGGGGTGATGCTTGCCACTTCGTGGACTTTGCTAGCTTGGCTAGGTTTCTTGTATTTTGAGGTTCCCGAGTCTTCTTTCAGTTGCCCCATTTGAATTAAATCCTCTACCTTCGTAGCAGTGGCAATGAGCGACTGGAACGTTGGTAGGTACTGAGTTTGTAATTGTTGTTGGTAGACAGGCTGCAGGTTCTTTATAATTATGTCCACCTGTTCTTGCTCAGAAGGCCGATTGATCATTTGAGCGGCCTTGGCCCTCCACCTCGTAAGCAACGAGGAAAAGGGTTCGTTGTTCTTCTGTTTGGTGGTTTCCAGTTCCCTCCAAGTAACATCAACCTCCATATTATAGTGGTATTGCGTATTAAATGCATTGCAGATGTCTTCCCAGGTCTTCATTTTAGAGCGATCCAGGCTGACAAACCACCTCAAAGCAGCACCGGTGAGTGATTGTTGAAACAACTGAGCAAGGAGCTCGCTGTTCAGTCTGAACGGGTTTAGGGCACCCACATACATTTTCAGGTGCGTTTTGGGACAAGTGGTTCCGTCAAACTTATCCATGTTGGGCATTTTGAACTTTGTTGGCAGTCTTGCTTCAGGGAACAAGGACAAGGAGTCCATGTCCACCACTTCCTTATGTGTTTTAAGGGCAGTGATTGACCTTTCCAGGAGTTCCAGTTTTTCTCTCATTTTCTGAGCTTCCAGCTCAGAAACAGTTCTGGAGGGCATGTCATCCAGGTTAAGGGCATGGTTTGTCGGTTCAGCAGCAGGTCCCTGATTGGAGGTAGCAGGTCCACTTCCCCCAGCGGAAGCCCCATTTCCATTACCAATACCTAGCTCAGCTATTAGGGCTGTTCTCTGGGCAGCTAATGCCTCATTCATTCTAGCCTCCATTCTGGCCTCCAGTTGTTCAATGAGGTTTTGGATGTCAGTAAGTGATGCCATTGGTGCAGGTGGGGTTGTTGGAGTTGTAGGTGAAGCTGGAGTAGCTGGTGAAGCTGGTGATAGCACTGTAGGTGTGACTGGAACTTGGATAGGCACTCGAACAGCGGGTACCTGATAGGATAAAGGTAATGGGATTAGGGTATAGTGGTTCATGTATCAGGGTAGTGATGTGAGGTAGATCGACTCTTTGTCCAACTGTGCATGACTAAAAACAAAAGAGTGTTTTGTGTTCTCTTTGTGTTTATTCAATGTTTATGATATGTCGTGAATGCGCAAAACAACACGTCATACTTTGTTTTAATGATATGATCCGCATCATTGGGTGCATACAGTCCTAAAGGATAGGTTCTATAGGCTATGACACAAATAGAGAATTGGCTTATTAAGGGACCCTTGAACCTTGAGCATGGATATACCTAACCACATGTGAAACAAAGAGTTTCGCGTGGGTCCAACGGTATGCATACTCATGGGCCATCCCCAAAAGGATTAGGGATGGTTTGCGGTAACAGGGAGGACGCTTTGGCTATCCGTCGACATAATCAAAGAGACTTGCCGATCAGTGCTACTTGCTATCCAGACTCAGAAGTTTGAACAGAGAGAGAAGAAATTCATTTGAAATTCATTTTTTATGCAATGGAGAAAAGGATTCTCAATCGTGCAAATAAATCAACAAGTTAAAATGTTTTAATTAAATTGTACAAATTGAGTCCAAATTTCCTCATCTCGTATTCTTAAAGAAAGAATACTTGATTCATGTTAGGGTACCCTACAAAACCAAGCATAGTAAAATAATGCCCTAAAGAAGGGCAGGTTAGTTTACACAACAATCGTAGTCCACTTTATGCAAAATGATTACATAACTCCCCAGCGGAGTCGCCAAACTGTGAACCCCTCCCCCGAATATCAAGCATATAAATGCATATGACTAAGGGCAGAAATGCACGTGAATGTATGAGTCGCCACCTTGTTTAATTATTTTAGGGTAAACTAGGAAAAAACCCTAAGTTGACTCCAATTTTAATTAACCTAATTACTAGATTAATTATCCCAATGTCTAAGGCATAGTCTACGAACCCGAGGTGGATCCCGAGACCATGTCATGTTGATGAACTAACCGAAGAATGAATGCTTTGCAAGGTGAATGATGTAATTGGACCAATGAAATGTTTAAGTGATTTCAACTTGCCGCTCGGGGTTAAATCCTGAATGTGCCTACGTACTTCCGTTTGAATGGAAGATCAAAGTCAACGTAGTTCGATAGGCCTTTTTGAAAGGGCTTTGAATGGGTATGCTTAATGCATGAGTGTGTGTATGCTTTGTGCATTTTGTTTAGGCATTTTGCCAAAGAATTGATTGATTTGATTAGGCGTTTGTTGCCAAAAGTGTTGATTTAAGGCTTTTAGCCAAAAAGATTGATTTAGGCAATTTATTGCCAAAAATTGATGTGATTTAGGCGATTGTCGCCAAAATTGATTATTTGAAGGCTTTTAGCCAAAATGAGTTGATTTAGGCAATTTGTTTGCCAAAAGGTGTTGATTGGGCGATTGTCGCCAAAATTGATTGATTTTAAGGCTTTTAGCCAAAAGATTGATTAATTCAAGGCATTTTGCCAAAGTTTCGATTTAAGCGATTTGTCGCTAAAAAAGATTAATCTACTTATAGGCAATTTGTTTGCCAAAAGAGATCAATTGAATTGCAATGTAGGCAAAAATTGCCAAAGAAAAACGTGTTTTATTAAGGCCTTTTAGCCACAATCATTGATTAATTGGACTTAAGCCGAATTGTTCGAAATAAAGGCGATTATACCATAGCTATTAATTAACTAGGCTTTAGCCAATATTGTCGGATTTAGGCTTTTAATACTACGATTATTAATTAACCGGGCATTTAAGCTTAATCATATTTAATTAAGGCAGTTTATTTGCCGAACTGATGACATGAATGCATTGATGCAATAGTTTAATTCAGAATTGGAGTAGAAGAAGAATATGCATGAAGTGCTAAAATTAAATAGGCAGAGTTTCGTTTATGTACCTGATTTAATCGACGACCACTTCTTAGCTTCAGCTTGAAAAACTCCGGATTAAGCTCCTCGTTTGGGGAATATTAATTAATTTAATTCAATTTAAGTGACCAAGTATCACAACAACACAATAATAAAAGCCTATGCTAAATGCAGAAAAGCAGTAAAGAATCGCAAGAAGCGTAGGGGAGAAGGAGCGTCTGTCAACACAGACTGAGTGAGTAAAAACGGAGTGTCGGGCTGCATTTATAGGCAAAAATCGGGCTGGAGGGCGGCCGTTGCCGCCGGGCCCGGCGGCAGCGACTTCGATTCTTGAATAATCTACATCACTTCTGCTTCTATTGTAACAAAAACAAAAGATTCCCTTTTTATGTGGAAAAGGCCCGTATCAAGAATTATGATTTTACGTATGGACAATTCCTCAATATCTTGTTCATTCGCAACAAAATATTTTCTTTGTGCGGCGGTAAAAAAAAACATGCTTTTGGGGAGAGAGATACTATTTTTGCCGCCGTGATCGGCGGTCGGCTCCGCTGAGTCCGGCGGCCAGTGCCGCCTTGGCCGGCTGCAGCCGCCGCCGTACCCGGCGGCCGGCGGACTAGCTAGTCTTTTCGTTCTGGAGACTTTTTCAGGAGTTCCCGACCTCCAAAAAATATTCCGGGACCAGTTCTGCGATTCTCGTAATTTTCCGGACGTTTCAAGTACCATATTGGCATACTTTCGGTGAACTTTCCGAATGGCCTCCGGTCCGGCCGAACTGTTTGCAGTCCGGAAAAACTGGCTTTTTGAGCCTCAAAATTTGGGTATTCACAGCCGCCGGCACCGGCGGCGGCGGCTGAGGCCGCCGGAACTGGTTGCGGCAGCCGCCGAGACCGCCCTCCAGCCCGGATTTTCCCTATAAATACAGCCCCGGTGCGACTTTTTTACTCACTCAGTCTGTGTTGACGGACGCTCTCTTCTCCCCTACGCTCCTTGCGGTTCTTTTACTGCTTTTCTGCATTTAGTGTAGGCTTTTATTATTTTGTTGTTGTGATACTTGGTCACTTAATTAAATTTAATTTTAATTAATATTTCCCTAACGAGGAGCTTAATCGGGAGTTTTCAAGCTGAAGCTAAGAAGCGGCCGCCGATTAACTCAGGTAATAACGAAACCCTGTTTATAATTTCAGCATTTCATGCATTCTCTTCTACTCCTAATTCTACAACTGCATTCACACCATCGTCATCATTTTGGCAAATAAATTGCCTTAAGTGAATATGATTAAGCTTAAATGCCCGGTTAATTAATAATCGTGGTGTTAAAGCCTAAATCCGATAATACTGGCTAAAAAGCCTAGTTAATTAATAACTAAGGTATAATCGCCTTTATTTCGAACAAGTTCGGCTAAAAGTCCAATTAGTCAATAATTGTGGCTAAAAGCCTTAATCAATCACGTTTTTTGGCAACAAATTGCCTACAGTTTAATCAATCATATTTTGGCAACAAATTGCCTAAATTACACATCAATTTTTGGCAAAATGCCTTGAATTAATCAATCTTTTGGCTAAAAGCCTTAAATCAATCATTTTGGCGACAATCGCCCAATCAACATTTCTTTTTGGCAAACAAATTGCCTACATCAACCCATTTTGGCTAAAAGCCTTAAATCAATCAATTTTGGCGACAATCGCCTGAAACACATCAACTTTTGGCAACAAATTGCCTAAATCAATCTTTTTGGCTAATGTGAACCCCTCCCCCAAATATCATAGGCATATGAATGCGTGTGACTAAAGGAAGAAATGCACGTGATGTGTGAGTCGCCACCTTGTTTAATTATTTTAGGATAAACTAGGAAAAAACCCTAAGTTGACTCCAATTTTAATTAACCTAATTACTAGATTAATTAACCCAATGTTAAAGCATGGTCTACAAACCCGAGATGGATCCCGAGACTATGTCAGGCTGAAGAACTAACCTATGAATGAATGCTTTGCAGGGTGATTAATGTGATTTAGACCAATGAAATGTGATTTTGACTTGCCGCTCGGGGTTAAATCCCAAACGTGCCTACGTACTTCCGTTTGAATGGAAGATCAAAGTCAACGTAGTTCGATAGGCCTTTTTAAAAGGGCTTTGAATGGGTATGCTTAATGCATGAGTGTGTGTATGCTTTGTGCATTTTGTTTAGGCATTCTGCCTGAAAATTGATTTTTAGGCATTTGATGCCAAAAATGTTGATTTTAATGGCTTTTAGCCAAAAAGATTGATTTAAGCAATTGTTGCCTAAAATTGATGTGATTTAGGCAATTTATTGCCAAAAATTGGTTAGGCGATTTGTCGCCAAAGTGATTAAGGCATTTGTGCCAAAAGTTGATATTGGAAGGCGTTTAGCCAAAAGATTTAGGCAATTTGTTTGCCAAAAGTGATTATTCGGGCGTTTGTCGCCAAAATAACTGATTTAAGGCTTTTAGCCAAAATGAATGGATTTAGGCAATTTTTGCCAAAAGTTGATGTGATTTAGGCGATTGTCGCCAAAATGATTGTTTGAAGGCTTTTAGCCAAAAGATTGATTAATTCTAAGGCATTTTGCCAAAGCTTCTGATTTAAGCGATTTGTCGCTAAAAAGTGGTTAATCTAATTTATAAGCAATTTGTTTGCCAAAAATTGATTGAACCGTGGGCAATTTGTTGCCAAAATGTGGTTGATTTAATTGTAGGCAATTTGTTGCCAAAACGTGATTGATTAAGGCTTTTTAGCCACAATTATTGATTAATTGGACTTAAGCCGGACTGTTCGAAATAAAGGTAATTAAACCGTAGTTATTAATTAACTAGGCTTTTTAGCCAATATTGTCGGATTTAGCATTAATACCACGATTATTAATTAACCGGATATTTAAGCTTAATCACATTTGATTGAGGCAGTTTATTTGCCTAATTGATGACATGAATGTGTTTATGCAGTTGTAGAGTTATTAGGAGTAGAAGAGAAATATGCATGAAGTGCTAGAATTAAATAGGCTGAGTTTAGTTCATGTACCTGATTTAATCGTCGACCGCTTCTTAACTCCAGGTTAAGCTCCTCGTTAAGGGAATATTAATTTAGAATTAATTTAATTTTAAGTGGCCAAATATTAAAGCAAGAAGGCAATAAAAGCTAAATTAAAAATGTAGAAAAGCAGTAAAAGAAAACGCAAGGAGCGCAGGGGAGAAGGAGCGTCCGTCAACACAGACTGAGTGAGTAAAAACGGAGGTCCCGGGGCCAATTTTATAGGAAAAAAGAGACCCGAGGGCGGTTCTGCCCGCCCTGGAGGGCGGGCGTGGACCGCCCTCGGAGGGTGGTTCTGCCGGCCCTGAAGGGCGGGCGTGCCCGCCCTTGAGGGCCGGCACGGACCGCCCTCGGAGGGCAGTTCTGCCCGCCCTGAAGGGCAGGCGTGCCCGCCCCAGTGGGGGGGGCTGGATCGCCCTTTGAGGGCGGTTCTGCCCGCCCTGGAGGGCGGGCATGCCCGCCCCAGTGGGGCGGGCTAGACCGCCCTTTGAGGGCGGTTCTGCCCGCCCTACAGGGCAGGCATGCCCCCCTACTAGACCGCCCTCTGAGGGCGGGCGTGCCCGCCCCCCTGAGGGTGGACTTGCCAGTGCTCTATTTTCCGTTCTGGAGGCTTTTTCGGGAGTTCTGGACCTCCAAAAAATATTCCGGGACCAGTTCTGCGATCCTCGCAATTTTCCGGATGTTTCAAGTACCATATTGGCATACTTCCGGTGAACTTCCAAAATGGCCTTCGGTCCGGCCGGACTGTTTGCAGTCCGGGAAAACAGGCTCTTTGAGCTTCAACAAAAAGGGTATTCACAGGCGACTGCAGCCGCTGTCGCCTGCTTTAAGGGCATCCGCCACCGCCGCGGCCGGGAAAACTGGCTTTTTGAGCTAAAAGCCTTAAATCACAGCTAAAAAGGGTATTCACAGCTAAAAGCCTTAAATCAACACTTTTGGCAACAAATGCCTAAAAACAACAAATCAATCAAACTTTGGCAAAATGCCTAAACAAAATGCACGAAGCATACACACACTCATGCATTAAGCATACCCATTCAAATCCCTTTAAAAAAGGCCTATCGAACTACGTTGACTTTGATCTTCCATTCAAACGGAAGTACGTAGGCACGTTTGGGATTTAACCCCGAGCGGCAAGTCGAAATCATCGAAATCACTTAAACATTTCATTGGTCCAATTACATCTTTTACCTTGCAAAGCATTCAGTCATTGGTTAGTTAATCAGCATGACATAGTCTCGGGATCCACCTCGGGTTCGTAGATTGTGCCTTAAACATTGGGATAATTAGCCTGGACTTAGGTTAATTAAAATTGGAGTCACTTAGGGTTTTTTCCTAGTTTACCCTAAAAAATTAAACAAGGTGGCGACTCACACATTCACGTGCATTTCTGCCCTTAGTCATATTCATCATATGCATATTTTTGGGGGAGGGGTTCACACCTGCCTAAGCAATGAGTTCTTTTAAACACTGATCAGAAGGACGAACACCATTTTCTCAGCGATTTCTTTGGAAAGATCAATATAAAACCATGAATAAAACCTTAGTACTCATATAGGTTCATGCATACATAAAGGAGTTACATATGTTGTTTTTGTTTGATCTGTGCAGGTAATAAGATAGACACTCCATTCTTTTTGTTTCCAAGTGAAAGCTTTTATCTTTACAGAATAATTCATTTTTATGAAGCTTTCATTTATTAACCCGGGGGCAAGAGGCCCAAATAACTAACGCAACAAATGATTTCGAAAGAAAAGATTTGTTGTCTTTTATTGATTCATGTATGCAAAAAACAGGAATTAATAAAGACGGAGTCATCAGAGCCATTAATTGAAAGAATGCAGTACATTAATTAGGAGCTCATGGCCCAAGAATAAAAGAAGACAGAGAAGAAAAACAACAACAACATTTTTATTCTAGTAGAGGATATCATTAGATGCCAATTTTCATGGAACCCAGCATCATCAGGGGGTAACGAACCAGTTGACATATGCGGGTGTTACACTATCCTGCATCACTCCTTCATCTAAGTACCTAGTGTTTCGATTTTGCCAATGTTTTCCCCCCCGGAGAAAATCAAAGGTTTTATTTATTTGAATGTGCATTTAATTGTTTATTTTGGAAAAATGGTGATAAGAACCCTTTTTTGGATACGCGATGCCGATAAATCGGTCTTATAAAAACATTTTAAGTCGCCACCCATTATTTCGGCAATGGGACCGTTTTGATTTTATTTTGTAAAAGTGACTCCATTTTAACCCATTTTATTCAAGGCCAAATTATTTAAAAGACTGGTCAGGCGAACCGATGAGGTTCTGGGTAAGGGAATTGGGTACGTCGGCCCGTTGGAAGCCGACGCCCGGAAAACCGGCCTCTTTTAACCTATGATTTCTAATTTGATTTTATTTTTAGAAAAAGCCAATTATTTAAACCCAATCCGAATAAATCGAACCGAGTTCCTATGTGGAAAATTAATTAACCGTCCCAATTAATTTCATCCATTGCATTCATCACAAATAAGATATATCATCCACCATCCATCCATAACACATAATAGAATAAAAGACCCGCTCTTGCCTTATGGTTAAAGGCGGGCCACAAACCGGATTTGATAATTTGATAAATAATAAGCAAAAGGAAATAAATCCTAAAAACCTCAAAAATCATTAATAATTAATTGGTTTGATTTGATTAAAACTTAATTTGCCCATGTTTGATCATTTTCTGAGTTGAGATTAAAGCCCACTTAATAATATAAAATTAAGGTGAAATAAGGAAAATACACTGGGATTTTAAGAACAGTCGCGTCACGCAGGTGTTCCATAAGGAACAGTCGCGTGACGCAGCTCCCTTTATTTATCCTGGAATTTTAGAACAGTCGCGTCACGCAGGTGTTCTATAAAGAACACTCGCATGGCGCAACTCTTTTATGTTACTGGAAATAGGAACAGTTGCATTACGCGGCTGTTCTATGAAGAACAGTCGCGTGACGGAACTCCTAGCTGCGTGACAGAACTATTCGCGACTTATTAATATTCTCAGTTTTATTGATTATCCATTCAAAACATCGCATTAAACACAAAAGTATCCTGAGTCTGCGAATAGCTGCGTCACGCAGGTGGTCCAATCCAGGTTAGAGACTTTTGGACATGAATAGTCGCGTCACGCAAGTGATAGCTGCATGACGCGGCTGCTCTGGTCTGCAACTACCATTCAAACTGCTCTTTTTACGTTTTCTTTTATCAATAGAGGTTTAATATGATTCAGAAACGCTCAAAAATGGGCGAAATGAAATTTTATCAAAACCAAACTAACTAAAATACTAAGAAAATGGGATTTTCACAAATAAATAACTAAAAGTGTAAAAGGATGGATTAGATGATTACCTAACCCTCAGATTTGAGGATTGCATACGATATGATTGATCTAATGATGAAACTTCACGATCCCAGAAGTGTCCAACGTCCAATCTTAACAATAAAACCCCCCTTTTTTATGTTCTTTTTTTTCTTTTTTTTTTTTTTTAGTTTTTAATCTATGTGCCTAATGGCTTGATCTTACTCAAAGGTACTCACTGGAGTATTTGAGGAAAATCCTAGCCGCAATCCTTTTCTTTTCGTCTAAAATGCCTTAGTCTTTTTGAGAGAAAAATGAGGAAGGTTAAAAAAAGTCCCGTTTCTGCTGTGTAATGCAGTATTTATATGGCTAGGACGACAGGGCAGTCGCGTCACGCGGGTATGAGCTCGTGACGCACCCGTAAGCCTGCGTGACGCGACTTACTTTTCGTACAGTTGCCGCGTATCCATACAAACAGTGCAGGCCACTGCACTGGCGCGCGCCAAGGGTGTCAGACCCGTTAGAGCTGCGTGACGCAGCTAAGAGTGCCGTCACGCAGGTATTAGCTGCGTGACGCAGCCCTAACATGGGTCAGACTTCCTTTGGGCGGTTTGATTCAATTTTTGATTTAGGCACTTCTGGTTTATTGTTAAACCTCATCCTTTGTTCTCATATCATCATCGGGTCAGGTGGAGGCCTAAATCCACGCGTAAACAGTTTGCCCCCCCACTTTATCATTAATTGTATAAACGATTAATGCTAAAGTGGTCTATTGACGAACCTTCTTTCAGGCAATCCTCTCGAAACTCGGTTTGATCGGTTCGAAAAAATGCTGAATCAATCATCCGGTCACCTCCTAAGCTCGGTTTGATCAGCTTTGTCGGCTTCCATGTAATCTGAAGAGACATCCTCGAAGCTCGGTTTGATCGGCTCGAGAAATGTTGATTTGATATCAAAGTCTTCGAAGCTCGGTTTGATCGGCTTGAAGAGCTTTGATCTGGCCACCCACTGAGCTCGGTTTGATCGGCTTTGTCGGCTTCCATGTAATCTGAAGAGACATCCTCGAAGCTCGGTTTGATCGGCTCGAGAAATGTTGATTTGATATCAAAGTCTTCGAAGCTCGGTTTGATCGGCTTGAAGAGCTTTGATCTGGCCACCCACTCAGCTCGGTTTGATCGGCTTTGTCGGCTTCCATGTAATCTGAAGAGACATCCTCGAAACTCGGTTTGATCGGCTCGGGAAATGTTGATTTGATATCAAAGTCTTCGAAGCTCGGTTTGATCGGCTTGAAGAGCTTTGATCTGGCCACCCACTCAGCTCGGTTTGATCGGCTTTGTCAGCTTCCATGTAATCTGAAGAGACATCCTCGAAGCTCGGTTTGATCGGCTCGGGAAATGTTGATTTGATATCAAAGTCTTCGAAGCTCGGTTTGATCGGCTTGAAGAGCTTTGATCTGGCCACCCACTCAGCTCGGTTTGATCGGCTTTGTCGGCTTCCATGTAATCTGAAGAGACATCCTCGAAGCTCGGTTTGATCGGCTCGAGAAATGTTGATTTGATATCAAAGTCTTCGAAGCTCGATTTGATCGGCTTGAAGAGCTTTGATCTGGCCACCCACTGAGCTCGGTTTGATCGGCTTTGTCGGCTTCCATGTAATCTGAAGAGACATCCTCGAAGCTCGGTTTGATCGGCTCGAGAAATGTTGATTTGATATCAAAGTCTTCGAAGCTCGGTTTGATCGGCTTGAAGAGCTTTGATCTGGCCACCCACTCAGCTCGGTTTGATCGGCTTTGTCGGCTTCCATGTAATCTGAAGAGACATCCTCGAAGCTCGGTTTGATCGGCTCGGGAAATGTTGATTTGATATCAAAGTCTTCGAAGCTCGGTTTGATCGGCTTGAAGAGCTTTGATCTGGCCACCCACTCAGCTCGGTTTGATCGGCTTTGTCGGCTCCAATCGGTTTTGAAAAAGGCATCTTCGAGGCTCAGTTTGATCGGCCCGAAAAATGTTGATTTGACCCTAGTCAACTTCGCAACTCAACATCATTGACTGGGGAAGAAGATTTCAAACAGCTTCGCAATACATCATCACTGTTTTGAAATTGTTCTGACTAGCTTCGCAATGCACCATCACTAATCAGCAGGACCTATCGGCTTCGAAAAATCATCACCGGTTGGCCTGAAAGGAATTGTTCACAAGAAAAAGACGAGTACTGTCCGTGTACGAACAGACCTTGCTTTCTGTTAGAAAGGTATTGGAACATCACATGTTCCCATGCAAAAATTCTTATTAAGGCAAAAGGTCATACTTTTGTCCCCAGTCCGGAATCCCAGCCTAGAACCAAAAGTATTCACTTTTTTTTTTTGTAAACGCATTATTATTATTTTCTTCGAAAATTTTACCAAAAATTTTGGCAGGAAAGACTTAACAAAACTGTTACCTGTATTTTCAAGTACATGCTTTATGATATAGCGTTTAAAAGGGAACTTACCTGAGGGTAATCTGGACAATTTGATGCTTCTGACCCCGGTGCGGTGAGTTGATGAAAGTTGCAACTGTATATGAGCCGTACATCGACGTCATGTCGCCGGAATGGGTCGTCGTGAGCTTTTGAAATGGGCCGTGTGGGCCTGTTGGGTTCGAAAAGGAATAATAGGCTCAATGCTCTTGTTGGGCCCAGTTGAATGGGCTTCGGCCCAGCTGGTTTTACTATAAGTAACTTCCTTCTCACTCGATTCAATTTCACGTATTCACAAACCCTAAGCGATTGGAAATTCTCTGAACTGTTCAACTGAAAGGATGTCTCAAATCTCAGAAATCCCTACTTCTGCCTACACTCCGGAGATGGAGGTTCTCGGGGCTCTGCCCGATATTCCTACGTTCGACGGTGAGCCGGTGCCAGTGAGTCGGAACCCGCTAACCCCCGGGACGCGACCATTGCAGCTCCTTCCGTTGCCGGGTTCGGAATTTCCAGTCCGGTACGAAACTAGTCAGATGCGTGGCTTTCGATCCGAGGTTAGTACGAAATTTCTTCAATTTTCTATTTTTACTACTTTTGATCCGTAACTGTAGCAATAGGATTATCTTTCATTGTTTGTGCCTGCGTCTGTTCTTCCATGAATAGTTGCGTGACGCAGCTGTTCTTGTGAGAACAGTTGCGTGACGCGGCTGTTCGAGACACCAGAAACCCTAACTTGCCTTGAACCTTAGGATTAGCCTCTTTTGACTGTGTTTTAGGCCTTGATTTGTTAACTTTTAATTGTTGATAACTCTGGACGGCTTGATTTAGCCCTGTAATTGCGCAAAAATAGTATAAATGTAGTAGAACGAAATTAAAGTTAAACTGCTGCGTACTTTCGACAGTTGCGTCATGCAGCTGTTCTTAGGAAGAACAGTTGCGTGACGCGACTGTTCGTCAATGAATGAGAGTCTCGAACAGTTGCGCGACGCGGCTAGAGAGATGCGTGGCGCGACTTCGTGGTCGCGTGACGCATCTGTTCCTGGGGCCACACATGTTGAACAGTTGCGTGACGCGACTGTAGAGTGGCGTGACGCGGGTGTTAAGGCGCGCTACGCGGCTGTGCTTCTGATTGCGCTACTTGGCGCGACTCTGTAGACGCGTGACGCGACTGGGAGCTGCGTGATGCAGCTATGGTTCCAACCAAAACTCGAGTCTTTTGTTTATCCTGTCATAGAAGAAAATTTACAATTATCAGTCTTATATTTATTGAAATTGAAATTTTCTTACAGGTTAATCTGGGCAAGGCCTGCTCAGGCGGATCGGCTATTGATGCTTCTGCCTTCTGGGACCTGCTGGACCCTCCTATGCGAGCACGGGTTGTCGCTGCAGGTTTCGGGGACTATGCCGCTGGATTGCGCCGCACACAGCCTCGTTTCTCGCCTCGCTATGCGATATGCACTGATGGAGCGGTGGAACGACTGCACGCACACTTTTGTGTTCGGTTTTGGAGAGATGACCCTCACTCCCACGGACTATGCTGCTATTACCGGCTTACGCTTCACTGGTCCGGTTCCCCCGCTAGACGCTCGGTACCAGACAGCTGCCATCGGAGCTCAGCTCGTGCGCTCCTTGCTCGGTGTTACCTTACAGACTCGGTACACCGTGCAGGGATGTATGTCCTACGAGATGGTCTTCCGATTCTGGGCCGAGAGGATTAGGACCCGGTTGGAGGCTTGGCGAGAGTTGCCAGAGGATGTCCGACCTGCTGCTCCTGCGTATACTCGCGAGGAGAGAGACCAGGCTGCTCGGTCCTTCTTGTTCTACATCATTTCCTCGCAGCTGCTGTGCACCTCCCAGAATAAGGGAGACCCTGCGGTGCTGGCGTGTCTTCGGGATCTGAGCCAGGTTGGGTCCTTCGACTGGGCCACGCTTGGTTTGGCTCATCTTTACCACGGTCTGGATGTCTGGACCCGTGGTAGCGGTGAGTCAAACTGGTTGTTCATCCGGCCTTTGGAGGTAACACACTTTCATTCTCTCTTTTTTTTTTCTTCTTTGATCCGCTATTCCCAACTGTTCAACTAACTGGTGTTATTTTCTGTCTCTGCTACAGGTGTGGTCTTACGAGTACTGCATTTATCCTGCATTGAATGTACAAAGTTAGAGGTATCTTACCTGAATATCCCTTTTAATGGATTTTTTATTTGCAGGTGCCGGCCCAGCGATACCAGGAGATCTGCCAGTGGTTTGGCTTTGCCCGGTCCTACATCGGCCGGCTCTACTCCGAGCGACATGAGCTGGTATGAATTTTTATACATTTTCACCTTTTTTGCTTCTCTCATTATTTTGATGACCTTTCTTACATACGCTTGTCTTTGCAGGAGTTGGAGAATGGGCGACTGCGGAGGCATCAGTCCCGTCAGTCCAGTGCCGTGAGCCGGCTTCAGGCGGAGGTGGAGCGGCTTCGGATGAGGCTAGAGGTCGAGGGCATCCCGCTCGACTCTTCTGATGAGGATGAGGGCGGCTCTTCCTTCGACGACGGATCACCATCTCCACCCCCTCCGACTGTCGCTGGTCCTAGCCGTAGGCGGCGATAGTCTGATTGCATGACTCCTCCATTTTTTGAACACTTTAAACATTTTGAACATTTTTTTTTCTATTTATTTTATTATTACTGTTATTTTTTTTTTTTTTGTGATTGTACATATATATCAACATCTTATGATATTATTTACATTTTTACAACACTTGGTTTTTGTCACTTTATGTGTGTTTATGTTTTGTAACTGTGAAGTCTTGTTCCTGTAAAGACAAAACACGAGCACAATACCAAATACAAAATAACGATGCACCATTTATTCACAAGAATGGTTCACCTCATTAGCGGTCAGTAAATCGACTTATTGTAAATGAATAAATGAAATAAAATGAAAGATAAAGTAAGTGAAATAATGAACTTAACATGGAACATGATCAAGAATCACTTTCCAAACAGAGAGCATAGCGTAGTACTTACCTGATAGGGCGGTCCACTCAGTGAATGCGGACGTAATGGCTCAACTACCCTTTCTCGATTAATGTAATCATGAAGACTCAACTTCCTTATTGTACAAGCCGTCCTTCTTTTTGATCAATGCAGGTTTGAATGCTCACCGACCCGAATGGACTATTCGGGATCGTCCTTTCAACTTCCTCTGACGATGACTATTAAATTGAGTGATGGTGATGTCTCGCCCATCGGTTTCTTCACCTTCCTATAAATATAAGTTCCGCTTCGCACCTCCTTCCCATCCACTGTCCAAAGCATATCGATTTCTTAAGTGATTTTCTTCCATGGCCTTCAGAAGCCAAGTCTCATCTTTCGTCCAATCCATTCCTGACGACCTATGGCAAGTCTCTCCTTTGGATCAACTAGCCTGGTTAAGATACTTCAAAGACCTAAAACCTAACCCTGGCTTCTTGTCTTGGCTCATTTCTCATTTCAATCCGAACACCCTGGTTTTCCGGTTTGAGGACTCTGAAGTGACTCCGACCTATGAGGAAATGTGTGCCGTGATGGATCATAATCCTGAGCAAAACGAAACTCCGACCTTGCCCCCAGATCCTAGGTATGATCTAGCTGAGATCGTGGCCTTGTGCCCGGTTTACCTTCCTGATGGCATAAACGTGGATCAAGGTCTTCCTTTGGAACCTTTCTTGAACAAATTTTTGTCCCCCGATCTAGATCTGCCTTGGATCCGAGCTTGTTGCTTCTTGCTGCTGAATGTGTATGCCATGAAGAATCATCAACCCGGAATTGGAGATTTTCGACTTCTGACCGTTGTTCGTGACATGCAATTGTACCATCGTACCGTCTTCATGATGATCATGGGAGAGACAATGTGTTGGGTCAGGGATATTGCCCTTCACATTACTGACTTCAATGTTCATCATCGCGGTTGTCCACTGCATTTGCAAGCCTGGGCTCTGGATAAATTAAGCCTAATTCCTCCGGTTCCCGCTCGCTTGATTCCAACTTACGGACCTGCTGTTTTTCAATCTCGGTCTCGGAGACGCTTCGATTTTGGTGATAACCCTACTATTCGGTGGACCTGTCCTTGGTGGAGAATTAGACTGGCCACGATCGGAAGCATGAATCTCAATTATGTGTTGTATGCTAGTCTAGACCGTTCCATGGCCTATTTCCTAGATAGGATCAGTCGTCAGTATGGGATGATACAGCGTGTTCCCCGAGTCCACAACTTCAAGAGCGGCTTGATAACATCACATCTGTTGATTAATTTGGCCGATCGTTGGCAAAGTCGAAACACCATACATTTAGATGAAGGAATGATGCAAGACACTGTGACGCCTACATATGCCAACTGGTTCTTTACCCCACAATGATGTCGCGCTTTGTGAAGGCTGACCTTTGCTGATATGTCTTCTCAGAATAACTGTTGTTTGTTGTTTTTCTCTTGCGTTCAAGCCATGAGCTTTTACCTAAATGTACCCGCTTTTCTTTTAATCAATGATCTTGATGATTCTGTCTTTATTAATTCCTGCACACATGGACAATGAAAGACAACAAAACTTTTCTTTCGAAATTATTTGCTGTGTTAGTCATCCAGGGCTTCTGCCCTCGGGTTAATAAATGAAAACTCAATAAAGTAAAAATTATTCTGTAAACATAGGATCTTATGCTTGTAAACAATAGAGAATGAAGTGACTGTTTTGTAATCTGCACAAATTAACAATAACAAATGTTACTCCTCTATGTATGCGTGAACTAATGCAAGTGCTAAGGGTTTTTTCATAGTTTTGTTGATCCTTCTGGGGAAATCGCTGAGAAAATGATACTCCTTCCTCTGATCAACGTCTTCTTTTTTTTTTTAAAATTCAATGTTTAGGCAGGACCAATGGCCAAGACACTTCACACCAAATGAGTCGATCTTTGTTTAAATAAACAGAGAGGAAGGTCTTGCATTCTTCGACCGTAATACCAGGACAAAAACAAAAATTTTGAAAACACAAATTCTTTATTAATCTTACTTCTTTTCAACATTATACAGAAGTAAAGAAAGTTTATTCTAATACAATGGTCATTCGTTTTAACTACTTGATTCCCTATTCCCCTTCAGGTCAAGTTGATGGTGTTTGAGTAACCAATCACTAATTTGTCACGAACGCATGGCATGAGTTCTGCATTTAAGCTAAGCACCACGCGTTAATCCCAAGATTTTACTATCATTATTTTGCGTTTTTTTTTTTTACATGCTCTAACTTTTGCCTAGGCCGCCCTTGCGGGTTTTCAACCTAGCGAACTCATTTCTTGCCTAAGCCGCCCTTTTCGGGTTTTCAACTTAGCTCTCCCTTTTTTTTTTTTTTTTTTTTTTTGAAATCATCATTTCAGACATAAAATCTTTTCATTTGATCTTGATTGATAATTCGATTGACAGGCTCTCCTTCCATAGTGACTAATTCGACGGTGCCTTTAGGTAGTAGCTTCTGAATTCTGAACGGCCCATGCCAGTTGGGTTTAAATTTCCCACCAGGATGATGTTGGGCTTCATGATCCAATAACCTAATCAACACCAAATCTCCATTCTTTAAAGCCCTTGGATGTACTCGCTTGTTGTAGAAACGAGCAATCCTCCTTTTTCTCATCTGATCCTGGAATCGAGCATTCAGTCTTCTTCCGTCTAAGAGTGCCAGATCTTCGTACCTCTTCTTGACCCATTCTTCTTCGGTCAGACCAGCTTCTACCAAAACCCTGAGAGACTTCTTTTCGAGCTCTACTGGTAACACTGCCTCCATCCCGTATACCAATTCAAAGGGAGAAGCTCCATTTACTGCTTTGAAGGTAGTGCGATGCCCCCAGAGCGCGAAAGGAAGTTTCTCAGCCCAGCTTCTATACTTTTCACACATCTTTGACAAGATTCTCTTGATCTCCTTATTTGCAGCTTCTACTGCACCATTAGCCTGAGGGCGATAAGGAGAAGAATGGTGATGCTCAACCTTGTACCTATAAAGCAATTGGCCAACTTCTGCTTGAAAATGAGAACCATTATCTGTAACTATGTGATGAGGAACGCCATAGCGACAGAAAATGTTCTATTCAATAAACTTTGCCACGTGCTTGGCAGTTAAGATTCTGTAAGATTGAGCCTCGATCCATCTAGAGAAGTAGTCAACTGCAACCAATATATACTGATGACCATTGGATGCTGCAGGTGAAATTTTACCAATGACGTCTATACCCCATGCAGAAAAAGGCCATGAAGGAGTTGTTGGATGGAGTTCAACAGCGGGTAAGTGGCTTCTATTGTCATGATATTGGCAAGCTTTGCAACGGCGCACATACTGGATGCAATCGCCCTCCATCTCCATCCAAAAATAACCTTGCCTCATGATCTTTCTTGCTAAACTTATACCGCTTAAATGAGTACCACAGACTCCTTCATGAACTTTTCTCATTATATCCTCTCCTTCTGTCTTGCTCACACATCGCAGTAACATTCCATCCCAGGTTTTCTTATAGAGTTCGCCATCGGCTAAGACATAGTGTAGAGCCATTTTCCTTAAGACAGCACGGTCCTCTTTCGTCGCCTCGTCAGAAAAGGTACCTTCTTTCATATACCTCAGGATATCCGTAAACCAGGGTTCCTCCTCCGACTCCACCTGATGCACGTAATGTTCTTGATAGCACGGTATATTGGCTGTAGTGATGATAAATGGCTTCTTCGGAACTTTGCTTAAATCCTGCCAAGCCGACGCTAAGTTTGCCAAGGCGTCTGGAATTCTGTTATAGATCCGTCCTATGTGAGTGAAAGTGATCTTATCAAACAATGCTGCTTTCTTCAACAGATACTCAACATAGGGCTTCAATCTTTCCTCTTCTACCTTCCATCTCTCGTTGGCATGCTCGATAACCAGTAAAGAATCTCCTATCACTTCGACCTCCTTAGCGCCTGATGCAAGAAGAGCTTCCATTCCCATGATGCATGCTTCATATTCTGCCATGTTGTTAGTGACCGGGAACAATAGTCTCTTGCACATAGTTGTGACTTCGTCGTTAGGTGCTTCTATAACAATACCAGCCCCAGCTCCATTTCTGTTGGCTGATCCATCAAAGTACAATCTCCAAGCTCCTGTATCAACACTCAGCAAATGTTCATCCGGAAATTCCAATTCCCAAGATTCGTCGTCTGTCACAGGGTTTTCTGCTAGGAATTCTGCCACAGCTCGACCTTTGACCGTCTTTTTCGTTACGAACTCCGCGTCAACACTAGACATTTGAATCAACCACTTAGACAGCCGTCCCTCTAGAGTAGGCGCCTTCTGCAAATACTTCAGTGGATCGATCTTGGAGACAAAAGTGACCTTGAAAGAATCAAAATACGACCTCAATTTCTTTATCGACCACACTACTGCCATGCATGTTTTCTCAATTAGATTGTATTTCTCTTCGATAGGCAACAGTTTCTTACTGATGTAATAAATAGCTTTCTCTACTCCAGCGGCATCCGGCTGTACCAGCATCGCTCCCACTCCTGCATCTTCTATAGATAGGTACAAGATCAAAGGTTCTCCTGGTCTTGGTGAGCTAAGCACCGGTGGATTCATCAAGTATTTCTTTATATGGTCAAAAGCTTTCTGGCAATCTTCATTCCACTTGACTGGCTGATTCTTTTTCAACAACTTGAAAATTGGAGCACTAGTGATGGATAACCTCGAAATAAATCTGCTGATGTACTGAATTTTACCTAGGAAACTTCTTACCTGCCTTTCTGTTCTTGGCGGCTCCATATCCTGAATGGATTTTATTTTGTCCGGATCAACATCAATTCCATTAGGTCCTACCATAAAACCTAACAATTTTCCCTTCGTCACTCCGAATACACACTTCTTGGGATTAAGCCTCAAATTGTACTGTTTGACCCGTGTGAAGAACTTCTCCAACATCTCCGCATGTTCTTCTTGTGTTTTTGTCATGATCACCATATCATCTACATACACTTCCAATCCTTTATGGATCATATCATGAAATAACGTAGTATCCATCCTCTGATATGTTGCCCCGGCGTTTTTTAGCCCAAACGGCATCACTCTGTAGCAAAATGTTCCAAAGTCAGTGGTGAAGGCAGTCTTATGTTTATCCACTAAGGCCATCAATATCTGATTATACCCTGAAAATCCGTCCATGATAGAATAACATCCCATTCCAGCAGCACTGTCTATCAAAACATCTATATGTGGAAGTGGAAAGTCATCCTTAGGCGAAGCTTTGCTTAGATCCCTGTAGTCGACATAGACCCTTATCCTGCCATCTTTCTTCAGCACTGGGACTATATTCGCCAACCATTCTGGATAGTGTACTACTTCCAAGAATCCTGCATCTAACTGTTTCTGGACTTCAGCTTTGATCTTGTCCTGCCACTCTGGTCTGACTCTTCTCCTTTTCTGCTTTACTGGCTTAATACTCGGATCAGTAGGGATAAAGTGCTCTGCTATTGATCTGTCGATCCCTGGCATGTCCGCGTAGCTCCAGGCAAATACCTCTGAGTTTCTTTTGATACATTCTTGAAGATCATGTCTGAGCTCAGTTTTAAAGTCTGATCCGATTTCAATTATTTTAGGATCTTCGGCGGTGCTTAAATTAAATGCGAAATTATGCAATGCATTTATGTCAAATATGCGATTGGTATAATCAATGCCATGAACGTGACAATCAGGAAAACAAGAAAACAAATAGTCAAAGTTCACTTCCCTTGATTGAAATAAAAGAGGAAAACCATCCATATTGTTCTCAAAATAAGCATCAGAAAAATAAAATACAGGATTAACTGCCTGTTCGATACATTCATTACAAGCATCTTTAACTGCCTGGATCACTTCGTCAGCATCTGCGCCTTCTTCTTCTTCCGCCGGGGTAGCTTCTTTCTTGGCCTTTCCCTGCTCTATTGCCTTCTTTGCCTTCCTCTTTGCCTCTTCGGCATCTTCAGCAGCTAGAACAGACTGGAGGATCCGTGCCTTGGCCTTCTGCTCTTGCACTGACTTGGAAGCTTCATCCCCAATCCCCAAAAAGTCTTCAAACTCAGATATCTTCTTCGGCCAATATATTCAATACTTGCTTCTGTCATGTATACCATGAACTCGGTTCCATCCACCAGCTGTTCCAAAGAAGGTTCGAGCGACTTGACCAATTTCTCCTCATAATCGGTCGTGAATATCTCCAAACCTGGATAGGTCTTTCCTTTGCTCTGGAATTCCCCTTCAGCTTGTGGAACAAAGAAAATCTGATTCAAGTTTGACCCTCTGACCGGAGATCGAATCTCATATTTTTCTTTCTTTCTATGTTCAGAATACCCCAGCCCACGTTTGTCTTGCTGCCTGGATGCTGATGAAAGAGGCTCAAACTTTCCTTGCAACTCCCGGCCCAAACCTTTGCCATACTGCCAATTCATCTTCTTCATCATCTTTCTAGAAAAGGGACTCATGCTGTTTACTGCACTCTTGCTCTTGGCGATGGATGCATCAATCACTGCCACTTGGAAGCCTGATAAGGGTACTGCCAGTTCTAAACCTTCCACTGCAGCCACATTCAGATCCTCCTGTGCGTTAACAGTTACCACATCTGTACCCCATGGGATTTTTACTTTTCTGTGCAGAGTGGATGGAACCGCGCCTAGGGGATGAAGCCACGACCTTCCTAACAACAGAGCATAGTTGGCTAAGATGTCCAGCACAATCACGTCTACCCAACTTTCCACTGCCCCTGTGGATATCTTAGCTTTGAAGGTCCCTTTTGCATTTCGCATAGTGTTATCATAAGCCTTGACCACCATGTTTGATGGCTCAAGCTCTGATTCTTCAATTTTAAACTTGGACAGCATTTTCAACGGACATACGCACAGTGCAGACCCATTACCCACCATCACATTCCTAGTATCTCGTCCATTGATGGCAATTTGAATGTACAGTGGCTTACAATGGTTTCTTCCCTCTGGTGGGAGGTCTGTGTCAAAGAAAGTGACCTCGCCTATTCTCCGTTGTAGCACATTGATCATATCAACACTTTGAATTCGAGCCGGCACCCTGACGAAAGTCATAGCTTCAAGTAAAGCTTCTCTATGCTCCTTAGATGCTATCAACAAATCCCATATCGAAATGTCTGCCCTGGTTCTCTGTAATTGGCTCAGCACCGAACTGGTAGTTACCCCATTAAGTGTCTTGTTCTGACTGGTTTCTCCTACTTCGCCAGCCTTCTTTTGCCCTTTCATTACCTCCTCCTCATCCTTTTTCTCCTTTGGATTCTCCCCACCTTTCTCCGTCACTTTCTTCTTTGTTCCCTCAACAGCAATTTCCTTTCCCTTGGCTTGCATACTATTCTCCGGATTGTACACTCGCCCGCTGCGCGTCAAGCTCTGAACACCTATCTCATTCACTTCTTCCTCACTGCTGTAATACCATTGTTCTTCTTGATCGACCAAACTCTTTTGAATGGCCAGCTGGAGTTGTTCATCTTCATCTTCCGGCACGTCGCCTACCTTCACAGTGATACTTTTCTCAATTTCAATCTTCAGTGGCACCTTCTCTTCCTCATCACTGCTACAATCGTCCCATATGTTCAGCATAGCGCACATCTGCTCTTCCCATTCTGCTTCGGCTAATACCACTTCTTCTAGTAACCCGCTCCCAATCGCATTGACCGATCCACCCGACTGAGACTTACGAGGCGGGTAATTGTACTGATATTGGGGAAGCGGATTGTTCTTAGTGCTTGGCTTGTTCTTTTTCGAAGGCTTGGTAATTTTCCCACTGTCAATCAAAGCTTGAATGTCGTGCCTTAGTTTGAAACATTCGTCAGTTGAATGCCCTTTGCACTGATGGTAATCACAGTTTCGGTCCATATACCTCCCTCGCACGGGCTTAGTCGGATCGACTGGCAGCTTTGACAACACCCCGTTCTTGATGCAAGATCTTAGTACTGTGCTCAAAGGTCTTCCTAGGTCAGTGAACTCTCTCCTAGTTCTCTCATTAACCGCACCTATCACAGCACTACTGGCTCCTGACTGATTCTGATTACCGCTTCCGGCACCTCTGTCACCATAAGAAGTCCGGTAATTACCAGACCCTCTGTTCTTCTTCTTTTCTTCCTTATACAATTCCTCGATGTTTAAACCAGCGCTTTGAACCAAAGAAAAATCAGTGAGCGGCTGAGTCAGCATCCTTTCTTTGAAGAAGGGCAACAAGCTCCTGCTAAAGATTCTGATCAGCTCTTTGTCCTTTGGCCTTGTCTGAACTCTATACAGCTTAGTCCTCCACCTTCTGTAGTAATCGGAAAAGCTTTCATCCTTCCCTTGTCTCAAACTCTCCAGATCACGCAGACTGAACTCATCACTCTCTTCAGTCTTGAAATGTTTGAGAAAGGCGGTCTGCAGTTTGATCCAATTCTTCTGAACCTCCTCGTCTAAACCGTCATACCACCTCCGATAGTCTTTATGCAGTGTTTGCGGAAATGCACGCAAGACATCTTCCTCATTATACCGGTTCATCTGGGATACTCGGAGAAATTCAGACAAGTGAGAACGAGGATCATTATCTCCTTCAAATATGGAATGCTTGAAGGTTTTAAAAGAAGCCGAGCTGGTCGGGTGCAGGACATACTCAGTGATGTGAAAATTGGTGACAGGGTCTTTCTCTTTCATTGCAGCCATCTTGTCAAATCTTTCTTTCAAGTCTGTGAGTTGCTTGAGCATATCATTTTCAACAGATGTGGCGTTTCCCACAGAAGTTTGATTATCCGATACAGGTTCTGGATCTTGCCTTTCTTCCACCACAAGCTGTCTGCTTGATCTAGGAGGAGTATTCTGGTTTTGGGCCCTATCTTGAGCAAGAGACGCAGCCACAATCTGGGCAATGGTCCTTATCTGGGCCTCAGAAAATCCGGTTTCGTTTTCTGTGTTATCCGCCATTTCTACTGAATCTGAGTCAGGCTCTGAATCTGATATATTTGAATGATCCACCGAACTAATTAGAGCAAATTCGGGGATTGGGGAGATTCTGACGAGATGCTGACCAGGATGTCGGTTCCAAGCTCTCAAAGTGGTTTCCCGGGAAGGATCAGTTCTAACCAAAAAAAATTCTGAGTTACAAAAGGTCCTGCATGTATGCATGTGAAAATGATAGCACATAGGATGGAGAATGCGCTTCTAATGCGCTAAAGCCGGTATGGAAATAAGGTCTCGATTTCAACGATCGGATCAAAAATTCGGTATGAATAATGTATCAACAACTTATTTTGTATTTAAACATTTCAAGCATTATCTGTCGTCAATCGTTCCTTTTGGATTTACGGTTGACTATTTTCTCTCGAATCCCTAACTTTTGCCTCGGAATGAAAGAATTTCCGAACGGGATTTTACTTTTTTTTTGTTTATCATTTTTTTGTATCCTTACCTTTTGCCTTAGAACATATGGTCCCAAGCAGGATTTTCTGTTATTTTGTTACAAAATTTTATAATCTCTCACTTATTTTCAGATAATGCGAGAAATGTTGAAATACAAAAGAACTGCAACCCCCTTATAGCTCCCTTTTCTTTTGGGTATTAGTTCACTATAAGTAATTGCATCATATTATTCATAACGAATTTGAAATCCGGTCTCAAAATCAAGGTCAAATGTCCATACCGAACATTAGCTCTTATTAGTGCATGGCTGAAAAGGAAGGTGTTACATGGTGCATGAATGTCACAACATATGTACAGTTTATAACAAACAGGGGAACGGGAGATAGGAAATGCATGCCTTCCAACCTTATTTCTCCCACACACGGATTCCATTGGTATAAATTCCGACATCTATTTCCTAGGTATTGGTCTAATCTCAACAACCAACAGGGGGTTTTGAGATTGACGGAATAAACTCTCGGAAATGAATGCGGCATTTCAACAGCAAATAGCATCGGGTGGACCTTAGGGGAAGTAACTAAGGCTTTGACCTATATGCATTGGCTTTAGTCTTATTGGGCTTAACAAAAGTCTGGGTTCCGCAAACAGGATTCGGGCTTTTGTTGGGCCTACTCCTTTTGACGCACCTTTAAGGTACTAGGCTTGCGGTTGGTAGTAACGTTAATTCTCGGATGGATGCACATCGCATGGTCTAGGCTAGATCCACCGTCAAACTTAACACCAGTACCGAAGGGTGATACGGGTAGAATGAGGTGAGAAGAGAGAAATGCAAGTGAATGCAAAAATCCTATGAAAGGAAAAAGAAAGCAATTAAACATATATGGACGATTAATAATTTTCCATCGGCTTTTTCTAACCAATTTTATTTTAGAAATAGTAGGCTTTTGGAGTCAATTCCTAATTGCAACTACTATATTGTTTATTAGAAACAACCGGGGATAGTGGGTGCAAAATCCCCAGTGAAGTCGCCAAACTGTTTTCCCCCCCGGAGAAAATCAAAGGTTTTATTTATTTGAATGTGCATTTAATTATTTATTTTGGAAAAATGGTGATAAGAACCCTTTTTTGGATACGCGATGCCGATAAATCGGTCTTATAAAAACATTTTAAGTCGCCACCCATTATTTCGGCAATGGGACCGTTTTGATTTTATTTTGTAAAAGTGACTCCATTTTAACCCATTTTATTCAAGGCCAAATTATTTAAAAGACTGGTCAGGCGAACCGATGAGGTTCTGGGTAAGGGAATTGGGTACGTCGGCCCGCTGGAAGCCGACGCCCGGAAAACCGGCCTCTTTTAACCTATGATTTCTAATTTGATTTTATTTTTAGAAAAAGCCAATTATTTAAACCCAACCCGAATAAATCGAACCGAGTTCCTATGTGGAAAATTAATTAACCGTCCGAATTAATTTCATCCATTGCATTCATCACAAATAAGATATATCATCCACCATCCATCCATAACACATAATAGAATAAAAGACCCGCTCTTGCCTTATGGTTAAAGGCGGGCCACAAACCGGATTTGATAATTTGATAAATAATAAGCAAAAGGAAATAAATCCTAAAAACCTCAAAAATCATTAATAATTAATTGGTTTGATTTGATTAAAACTTAATTTGCCCATGTTTGATCATTTTCTGAGTTGAGATTAAAGCCCACTTAATAATATAAAATTAAGGTGAAATAGGAAAATACACTGGGATTTTTAGGACAGTCGCGTCACGCAGGTGTTCCATAAGGAACAGTCGCGTGACGCAGCTCCCTTTATTCATCCTGGAATTTTAGAACAGTCGTGTCACGCAGGTGTTCTATAAAGAACAATCGCATGGCGCAACTCTTGTTATGTTACTGGAAATAGGAACAGTTGCGTTACGCGGCTGTTCTATGAAGAACAGTCGCGTGACGGAACTCCTAGCTGCGTGACAGAACTATTCACGACTTATTAATATTCTCAGTTTTATTGATTATCCATTCAAAACATCGCATTAAACACAAAAGTATCCTGAGTCTGCGAATAGCTGCGTCACGCAGGTGGTCCAATCCAGGTTAGAGACTTTTGGACATGAATAGTCGCGTCACGCAAGTGATAGCTGCGTGACGCGGCTGCTCTGGTCCGCAACTACCATTCAAACTGCTCTTTTTACGTTTTCTTTTATCAACAGAGGTTTAATATGATTCAGAAACGCTCAAAAATGGGCGAAATGAAATTTAATCAAAACCAAACTAACTAAAATACTAAGAAAATGGGATTTTCACAAATAAATAACTAAAAGTGTAAAAGGATGGATTAGATGATTACCTAACCCTCAGATTTGAGGATTGCATACGATATGATTGATCTAATGATGAAACTTCACGATCCCAGAAGTGTCCAACGTCCAATCTTAACAATTAAACCCCCTTTTTTTATGTTCTTTTTTTTCTTTTTTTTTTTTTAGTTTTTAATCTATGTGCCTAATGGCTTCATCTTACTCAAAGGTACTCACTGGAGTATTTGAGGAAAATCCTAGCCGCAATCCTTTTCTTTTCGTCTAAAATGCCTTAGTCTTTTTGAGAGAAAAATGAGGAAGGTTAAAAAAAGTCCCGTTTCTGCTGTGTAATGCAGTATTTATATGGCTAGGGCGACAGGGCAGTCGCGTCACGCGGGTATGAGCTGCGTGACGCACCCGTAAGCCTACGTGACGCGACTTACTTTTCGTACAGTTGCCGCGTATCCATACAAACAGTGCAGGCCACTGCACGGGCGCGCGCCAAGGGTGTCAGACCCGTTAGAGCTGCGTGACGCAGCTAAGAGTGCCGTCACGCAGGTATTAGCTGCGTGACGCAGCCCTAACATGGGTCAGACTTCCTTTGGGCGGTTTGATTCAATTTTTGATTTAGGCACTTCTGGTTTATTGTGAAACCTCATCCTTTGTTCTCATATCATCATCGGGTCAGGTGGAGGCCTAAATCCACGCGTCAACAGCCAACAGTCAGCTGACAGTGATTTTCGCAAGTGTACAAAATCGTAACAAGTAATATAGAGTAAGAGAGTACCGTATCCACAGGGATTGTATATCAAGTACCAAAATTATGTTAACCTATTATTATTTAAAAGATAATAAGGGAGAATTGTTGTAAGGAAAATAAATTTGAAAATAAAAACAGAAAGAGATCAAGCACAAAATTTAGGTGAAAAGAAATCAGGGATTTAGATTACTAGGGAATTTGATTTCACTTAATTCTATCCAACTTATTCTATTAGTTCATTAATCAATTTTAATTGTCCAAGTAGGAGAAACAACCCTAGAGTTACTAACAAGCTCTCCCGATGTATTGTTAGTTATTTTAATCTAGTTAATTACCTATCTTCCAATAGTGAAATCAAACACAAATCAGATCTTTGGGTTTTGTGGTTGTTTTGTGAGTTCATAACCTAATGATCATTCACTTATGAAAACCCCCCTTGAGTCAAACCATATAGCTTCCGCATCTAGTTATTATTCTCAAGTAATTTATTATCTTTTTCATATCAAAAACCCTTCTTCCGATAGTGATTATTGAAATAATTCAATCCAGGGGAGAATTCTGCCTGGAAGCTTTAAGCACAATAATAAATTATAACAGGAACAATGAAAAACAAATCTAATATTATAAATTGGAATCGAATTAAGTTATATCAAATCCCTAGTATAAGAGTTTAGCTGGACATAATAATTAAATAAAACTCAGTCATACTTAAATCAATTATCATACTTAACAATAACAATGAAAAGAAAAATAAGATGAAGAGTTTAGAGATAAAAACTAGATCACAGCTATGTGGATGGCTTCCTTGAATCTTGGCACAACCTTTGGATGCTTGAAGTCTTTTGAGAGAGAGAGAATTATGCAGAAAATAACACAAAAATGAGATCCCTTACAATGAAAAGTTTCCCTCTTTATATAGAGCTCCTGAAGGCAAATCTGACTCCGTTTAGGAAATAGAATCCTTATTTAGTGCAAAGTCTTCTATAGGAGATCATGACTGTTTAGGCCTTGGATTTCTTCTTAATTAAGACTCCTTTCTCTTCCAAAATAGGTCTAGGTCTTATTTAGTACGTTTAGGAAACTCTTTGAGGTGGGCCCGTGTGAGGAAAAGATTGATTTGCGTCTTTAGATCACACTAGTTCTGTCTTCGAAGCACGGGCGTGCCATTATGCACGGCTAGGGCGTGCTTAAGTCTGGAAGTTTGGCTAGTGAAGCACGGGGTGTGCAGGACAAGCACACCCTTATGAATCTTTGAGGCACGGGCGTGCCACTTAGCACAGGCTGGGGCGTGCTTGCTTCTATCCTTCCCACCTGGAATGTTATGGGCGTGCTAGACTTGACACGCCTTAATCCCCTTTTAGGCACGGCCGTGCTTTTTGGCACAACCCAGACCGTGCTTACTCCTGACTCTCCCTTGATTTCCTTAGCTTTTAGCACGGTTGTGCTTTCTAGCACGGCTTGGGTGTGCTGGAGGTTGAGTATCTTGCCTTGTAATGTTCTTTTCTATGCCAAATTCCTACAATTTTCTCTTAGATCAAGCGGGTTAAGAATCAAGGAAGCTTTGAACAAAATTATACTAAAAATGAATTTAAAATCGAAGCAAAGTGATAAAACTTATTAAAATTCTAATAAAAACTATATTAAAAATACTATAGAATTAACACTATCAAAATTCCCCAAACTTAAACCATTGCTTGTCCTCAAGCAACAAAACTAGATTTTTAAGAGAAAAACAATTTGACAAAACTAGCTTACCATGGTTGGAGATGATTTAATCGTAAACCTTCAAGATATCATGATTAGTAATTTAGTGAACAAATCAATTGTTCTCCATGCTACTCATATTTAAGCTTGATTTCAATTTTTAAATAAAGCACGTTCATTGACTAAAATATAAGTTTAAAGAGATTGTCAACACTAATACTCATTCAATTTATGATAAATAGGAAATGAATTATCCAAAGAATTTTTAACCTTTTAAAAATAAGACAATTGATAGTGCAAATGTGGCATTCCCATATGCAAAGTTAGTCATCCCTTCTCCACAATTTAACTGCATATGATTAAAAGATCAAAAGGTCTTTATTTTGGGTTGTAATGGGGCTTCCGTGGTGTAAATTTTTGCTTAAAAAAAAGGATAAAAGGTAGAATAAGAGTACAAAAGAATGTATAATATCCAGAATTCTATTTTAATCAAAAATTTTACTGGTTCCAGGGAGTGTTTATTTTGAACTTTCTTTACTAGCTAGAGACATTTTGGCAAGGTTTTTCCATAATCTTTTGGTACTTTTCTTCCTTGCTTTTTTTTTCAATTCAACTTGAATCCTTTTGATTGCTTTTTATGTGTCTCTTTTTGATTTTTTCTTATTTGGTAAACTTGCTAGTATCATTTGAAGAATTCTCCCTCTTTGTTGCTATATTCTAATTAAAAGTCGAATCTTTCGATCATACAATCCTTTGTACTTAGGGTAGGAATTTGGAATTGGTGTAAAGGCTCGGTTTATTGAGGGTGAACAAGAAAATCTTATGGTTTACAGGCTTCAAAATTGGTTGCAAAGGTCATATTTTTAACTTAGGTGGTTTATGCTAAATATGGGTTTCAACAAAGAATGCCTAAATCATCTCTTTTAAAATGTAGGCATTTAAAATTTTTCGCCTCGAAGGGAATTCTAATTTGTTCTAGGAATGCCAAGGTTTAAATAGCTTTGGATTAAAACACGCCTATGTACCAAAAATTTCACAAAAATCAGTGTTTTAGGATCTTTAGAAACAGATAGTTTAAACCAATGAACATGTTTAAGTCAAAATTTCCAAATTCAGAGCTTAAGTATACTAGAATTGAGAATCAACTAAATTCAACACTTATTACTAGACATGAGAACCTTCAAGCTTGCTCGTAATCATTCCAACCATGTTAAGCAAAAACAAAAAATTTTTAGCTAAAATTTCCTTCCCCCAATTCAATTAAGCACATTGTCCCCAATGTGTGCAAAATAACTTCCCCAAACTTATCGCATTATTAGAAGAAAAGCACTAAGAGAGCAGAAGAAACTTTACCAAAATTGTATTGAAAAATACAATAGAACGGGTGTTGGAACATGTCATAGCTAAAAGAGCAAACTAAACATTAAGAGAAAAGAAACTACTAAAAGTTATAAGAGTTTAAATAACAGACAAACTAAAAAAATAAAACAAAATCAACCAGATCATTGTATTAGAACCAAAGATAAAAATAAGAAACAAGTGATAAGTGAAAAATCCATCACTGCTCTAGTGGTGGGGGTGGCTGTAAAAGCTGGAGAATGGTCTGAAGCTGGCCTTGCATTTTATCCATCCTAGAATCAAGGCTTCCGTTCATAATTTCGATGGACTGGAAACGGTCTGCAATCATCGTCTCCATCCCGTTAAGGCGTGTGTCAAATATGTCCATTCAAGACATCATCCTTGCAAGGACTTCATCGTTGGACATATTTGACGTACCTTGAAAGGATGGACCAGCACCGGATGTACCTGCACCAAAAGAAGAAGTGAAAGGGGTAGGATTATCCTCCTCCATGGCAGCACCACCTGCGGCCTCAGCCTCTCCATCATCAGAATCATCCTCTTGAGCACCTACTATTTGATATGCATCTCTGACTTTTTCGATCAATTTCATATGGATCATGACATCCAAATCCAATCTGGTCCCACGCACTCCTCCTACACTATCATAGATTGGTCTAGCCGGGTTCCATATTCGTAAATACATAGCAATGCGGGTCACAAAACACCCTATCATGATAGCCCCTTTATCTGCCCTAGCTACCCTAGCCCACCTTTGGCAAAGCCAATACCCAACATTCAGCAAAGCTCCGTTTTCAATGGCCCACAAAAAGTATAATTCATTCAAGCTTAAGACTCCATCACTTTCACTCCTTCCAAATATAGTGTTAGACAAAAATTTGTGGATGTATCTCAAGGAAGGTTTTTTTAGTTTGGAGGCCTTCGAATACCTAGGATTATAATTAACTTCATCTATAAAATCTTGCCATGTATTACGTGCGTTGAAATCACTAGATATTTGTATTTGACTGTTTTCTGTGGGGAATCCGAAAATATGGCTAACTTCATTCACAGATAATTCAAAATATCTACCAAGTAGCCTAAAGCGAATTTTGCTTGGGGGAGAGGTAGGCAAAAACCGGATGAAAGAAGAATAAGAACTTAAAAATTCTAGAGTTAATGGTGCATAAACTAGATCTTTCATCTCTAAAAATTTGCTCCATCCTATACGCCTAAGTGGGTCTATCACAATATCTCGAAGACCCACTTAAGCTAAAGCAGTTTCATCAATGAATCTATTTGGTAAAATAGGGTGAGGGGATAGTTTAGTGTACCTTTCTTGTTGCTTGGGTGAAGCGAACTCAAATAGAGGAGCCGGTGTTGAAGGAGGTTGAGGAGCCGTTGAGGATCTTGCAATTGGCCGTTTGTGAGCGGCAACTGAGGATGCGGGTCTGCTGCGTTTGTATCTAGGAGGCATGGTTGAGGTTGATGATATGAAAATTTGGTGTGGAGAGGGTTTGATTTGAGAGAAAAGGAAGAAAAAGAGAGAAAATTTGGGAGAGGAGGGGTGATGGCTAGGGTGTGCGAGATGGGAATGAGGCGGTTAAAGGCGTGCTCTTTAAATAGAGGCGCCATTTATTGCGCATGTCTGATCGTGGCACGGCTGTGCGAATTGGCACGGCCAGGGCGTGCTTCCTTCTGACCTGCAAGACGAAAAATGGGGCGTACCTCACACGGGCGTGCTTCTTGGCACGCCAAGGGCGTGCTTTCCTCTGTCCCTCAAGTTGAAAGATTGCTTGCGGATAGCACGAGCGTGCTATCTGGCACGCCTTGGGCGTGCTTGTCCCTTACTTCTTCTGAGTTTTTTTTCCTTTTTCTAAGGCACGGGTGTGAACCCCTCCCCAAAATGCCATAGGCATGTGAATGCATGTGACTAAAGGAAGAAATGCACGTGAATGTATGAGTCGCCACCTTGTTTAATTGTTTTAGGGTAAACTAGGAAAAACCCTAAGTGACTCCAATTTTAATTAACCTAGTTACTAGATTAATTAGCCCAATGTCTAAGGCATGGTCTTCGAACCCGAGGTGGATCCCGAGACTATGTCATGCTGATGAAACTAGGTTATGTGATTCGACTTGCCGCCCGGGGTTAGATCCCGAACGTGCCTACGTACTTCCGTTTGAATGGAAGATCAAAGTCAACGTAGTTCGATAGGCCTCTTTTAGAGGGCTTTGAATGGGATGCTTTATGCATGAGTGTGTGTATGCTTTGTGCATTTTGTTTAGGCATTTTGCCAAAAAGGTTGAAGGATTTAGGCACTTGGTGCCAAAATGTTGATTTTGAGGCTTTTAGCCAAAAGAATTTAATTTGGGCTTATTCTTGCCAAAAGATTGATTTTTAAGGCATTTGTGCCAAACGAATTGTTTTAAGGCTTTTAAAGCCAAAATATTGGTTTAGGCAATTAATTTGCCAAATGATGCTAATTGGGCGATTGTCGCCAAAGTTGATTGATTTAAGGCAGTTTATTTGCCAAAAAAAAAAATTGTTTGAAGGCTTTTAGCCAAAGAAATTTAATTTAAGCGATTTGTCGCTAAAAAGGTTAATCTTCACTTATAGGCAATTTGTTTGCCTAAAGTGATTAATTAAATTGAAATATAGGCAATTTATTGCCATAATAAAAAAAAGTGTTTAATTAGGGCCTTTTAGTCACAATTATTGATTAATTAGACTTAAGCCAAAACTTGTTCGAAATAAAGGCAATTTCACCATAGTTATTGATTAACTAGGCTTTTAGCCAATATTGTCGAATTTAAACTTTAATACCACGATCATTAATTAACCGGGCATTTAGCTTAAATTTATTTAATTGAGGCAATTTATTTGCCTAGTTAATGGTATGAATGCATTTATGCAGTTATAGAATTTAAGAGGAGTAGAAAAGAAGCATGCATGAAATGCTAAAATTAAAAAAAAACAGAGTTTAGTTTTGCGTACCTGATTTAGTCGACGGCCACTTCTTAACTCCAGGTTAAGCTCCTCGTTAAGGGAAATTAATTAATTTAATTTTAATGACCACTTAACAAAGAAAGAAAGCAATAAAAGCTAAATTAAAATGCAAAAAAGCAGTAAAGAATTCGCAAGGAGCGAGAGGGAGAAGGAGCGTCCGTCAACACAGACTGAGTGAGGAAAAAAGGAGGCCCGAGGCCTGTATTTATAGGCGCAAAACGGACTGTTTCCGGTGGCTGGGTCGCCGGATGGACCGCCGGCTCGGCGGCCCGCCCGGCGGCCGGGCCGCCAAGTCTCGGCGGCCGGGCCGCCGGCTGAGCCGCCGGATCGGCGGCCCTCCCGGCGGCCGGGCCGCCGGGTCTCGGCGGCCGGGCCGCCGGTTCGTCGGCGGCCTGCTCGGCGGCTGGGCCGCCGGGATGGGCCGCCGGCTCGGCGGCTGGGCCGCCGACTCGGCGGCCTTCCCGCAGCCAAGCGCCGGTCTTTCGGCGGCTGGGCCGCCGGGTCGTCGGCCTTCCCGGCGGCTGAGCCGCCGGGATGGGCCGCCGGCTCGGTGGCTGGCTCCGGTGGCTGAGCCACCGGGGCAGGCAGGTTTATTCCGGGGGCTTTTCCGGGAGTTCCGGACCTCCAAAAAATATTCCGAGACCAGTTCCGAGATCCTCGTAATTTTCCGGACGTTTCAAGTACCATATTGGCATATTTCCGATGAACTTTCCGAAAGGCCTCCGGTCCGGCCGGACTGTTCGCAGTCCGGAAGAAAACAGGCTTTTGAGCCTCAAAATTTGAGTGTTCACAGTTGCCCCCCACCGGCAACCATAAAAATGATTTATGGGCGTCGGTGGTTGTTTGAAGACCAAATTTTAGAGGCGAAAATCAGACGCGTCCGGAAGACCTGCCTTTTAGCCTTTTCCTTATAAATAGCTTAAGAATTCATTTTTCATTCATTCCAAACTTTCAAAAAAAACAAAGAGCTTCTCCAATTCTCTCAACTTTCTCACCATGGCAGGCTATAGCAGTGATGAAGACCTTCTGGAGTCTCTGGGGATCTCCCTTGATGATGCCAATCTGGCGGTGGAAGCTGATACCCACGCCTCCGTGACCGGCATCTTTGCCCAGGTAAGCTCATTTCTCATTTATTTATTTGGGCCTTGGGCCAAAATGTGAATTTTTATTGGGCCTTAGGCCAAACAATGAATTTTATTGGGCCTTAGGCCAAATGTGAATTTTATTGGGCCTTAGGCCAAATGTGAATTTTTTGTTGGGCCTTAGGCCAAATTGTGATTTTTTGGGCCTTAGGCCAAAATTGTAATTTTTTGCTCATTATGTTTATCAGTATGCATGCTAGGAAAGCACTAAGATATTACCCTTAGTAAGGAACCGAGGAGTAACTCTTAGGTCATTTTACCTTTTAGGATTGCCGTATTAAGTTGGATGTCGGCGAGAGTTCAATAGCTGGAATTCCGCCCGAAATTCTTGATTACAGCCACCCGGTGGGTGCAATTATCCGCCCGTCTTATCTGGGTTATCTAAGACACCTTGACATGGCTCGGAACAATCACAAGGAATTATTGGGTGCTTTGGCCGAGAGGTGGTGGGACACTACCAACACCTTCCACTTTTCTTGGGGCGAGCTGACAATGACTCCTACGGATTTTTCTGTGATTTCCGGGATCCCTTTCGGAGTTCGACCGATTGAGCTGTATGATGATTGGAGGTCTGAGATCTCCTCTGACCGAATGTTGAAGTTGATTGGGCTGGACCTGCCCCGGATTGTCGAGCCTGGCACGGTTTCTCCCGCGTTGAGCATTTCTAGGCGCTGGTTATCCCTCCAGGCCCCTGACATCTATGCTAGATTTGGGCGGGGAGAGTTGACGGCTACTCAGGTAGCCAGATTTACCTTGCTGCTATTATTTGCTTCGACCTTCTGGTCCAACAGAAAAGAGAGATTTAACCCCTCTATCTTGAAGAGTTTGGAGAATCTGGCCCATTTAAAGGAGTATGACTGGGCTGGTGCTATTCTGAGCCGCACGTATGATGATATGTGTGCTCTGAGTCGAGGTCACTGCAAACTCAGCGGAACTTACTACTTCTGGGAGGTAATGTAAGGAACATTCTCCTTTTCCTACATCTGGATTTTTCTTTTTTCACTGACTCTTCTTTTTTTTTTTTTCTTCTTTTACACAGACTTGGGCATTCGAATACTTTCCTTACACTCGCCCCGAGCTGCTTCAGCCTGACCTTGAATTGGGGCTGGCACCTTTGGCTTGGAGATGGTACAAATCACGTCTTCACGCTGTTCGGTGCAAGAAATCGCTGAAGGAACTGAGAGCCTTCTTTGATACATGCTCTTTGGAACTGGTATGTGCTTTAATGATTTTAGATATGTTAAATAAAAATGATTTATTAACATAAAAATCTTGTAGGCTGAAGTGGGGCCAATGACTGCCCGTCTACAGAGCTGGATTCAGGCTGATTCTGGCTTCCAGCGGTCAGACACTTTGACTCAGCGGAGGGTGGTTCTGTCGCATCCATTCTTACGCCGATATTACTTGGGCGAAAGAGTGGACATCCAAATAAGAGGCTGCCGTTCTGTCCCTTATCCCCCTCCCACTGACATGCGAGCGGGCAAACAGATGGTGCTCACTGCTACTCATACCGAGGGCATTCCATACTTGGAATTCGTTATGGAGGGAGATTATGATGAATTCTGCCGCATTACTTTAATGCAGCCCATTGGATCTCGTCTTGATGATTTCCAAGGACCGGCTCCTTCTCAGCCGTTCGGCACTCGTTCTTCCCGAGCTTCGGGTCCTTCAACTAGGACTCCAAGGAGGAGGCCTGTGACTGATCCTACTTCTTCTACTCCGGTTGGGGGTTCTTCGCAGGCCGGGCCTAGCCGACCGGCAGGCCCTTCTAGGGCTCCTCGGGCCATTCTGGAGGCTACCGGGCCGCTTCATCCGGATCTGGTTAATCTCCGCCTACCCTACAGTATTTCCCACTTTGTACCCGACGGCCCTCCAGCTACTCGAGAAGTCTCCCTGGAGGGTGTGGATCGCCTGGCTCTTCCTTCCGAGGACATTACTGAGGTAAAACCTGATACATCTCTCACAAAAAGGATTTGTAAGAGCTTTGATATTGACTCGTGTCTTTCTCTGTATAACTTTCAGGTTCCTGTCGGGTTGGTTAATCAGATGATGGAGCTGATTCTTGGATTGCAGCAAGAAGTGGCTGTGGCCTGGACTCAGATGGCCTTTGATGATCAGAGGAGGAGGAGGCCCCGCCGCTGATAGCTTCTGCTCTACCTTTTATTGTTGTACTGAACTTTTGTCTGTACCTGCACTTGATATGTATCTTGTACTGAACTTTTGTACCTGCACTTGATATGTATCTTGTACTGAGCTTTATCTGTACCTGCACTTGATCAGTACTAACAAAACTTGACAAAAAAAAAAAAAAAACATGTATGCATGGTTTATTAGGTCTGAGAGGAAAAGAGAGAAAAAACAAAAAGGATTTTATTTCAGTTTCTCTCTCTCTTTTTTTTTTTTTTTTTTTTTTTTTTTTTTTTTTTTGGGGCCGGCGGCTGGCCGCCGGGTGGGGCCGCCGGCTCGGCGGCCGGGTCCGGCGGCTGGCCGCCGGGCTGGGCCGCCGGCTAGGCGGCCGGTTTCGGCGGCTGGCCGCCGGGCTGGGCCGCCGTTCCGGGCCACCGACTCTGAATTTCCTTCTATAAAAGCTGGATTTCAGCCCCTTTTTTTCTCTTCTCGAATTCTGTGCCAGAAAAAGTCCAATTTCGGTCAGTTTTTATTATTTTTTTTTATTTTTTATTATTATACTTTTTTTATTTTTATTTTTATTTTTCAGTCTTTCATTATTTTTATTTATTTATCATTTTTCTTTTTAGAAAAGATAACATAAAACAAGAAAGAAAAGAACAATGAATCCCTTCTATAACCATAGCATGCACAGCTGGACTAGGAGTCTCTCCAAAGTTGAAAAGATCAATCTGGGGAGGTACGGTCTTTCTCCTGCCATTACTCTCAGAGGTGTGGTAATTGATTGGGATTTTTTGAGGGCCTGCATTAGATTTTGGGACCCCGAGGCCCACGTTTTCCGGTTCGGGGCCATGATGGAAGAGATGTGCCCTCTTTTTGAGGAGTTTTGTGCCATTGTGGGATGTGACCCTAATGCCCCTTTGGTCAGGCATGAGATAAAAGCTGGGTATATTAGATCGTTTGAGACCCTGTTTCGATTCAGCCGGCCCCAAGCTAGAGCTATGATCGTTAATGACCAGAAAGCGATCCTGCTGCCCCTGATTGATGAGTTCTCAGAGGCTCAACCAGATGACCCAAACCGGATGAGGCTGAGGATGCGGGCTTTAGTTTTCTGTTTGTTGGCTGGCTTCTTGTTTAACCGGGATCCAGGCTTCGGGGATCTGCGCCTTTGTCCCATGGTTTGGCAAATGGAAGACATGGGTTGCATCGGTGGTCTCGTACTGGCAGAGACTATTAGGAGCCTCGACAGGGCTGCTTTAGGGTTTGAGGAATGGACAGTCTCTCCCATCATTCTCCAGGTATTTCCCTTTACTACCTTTCCCATTTCCTTTTCCTTTTATTATTTCATTGTAATAGAAAGGATCCATTACTCAGGTATGGTTGAGGGACCATCTCCAAGTGGTTGCCGCTCCTACTCTTTTACCCTACAATCCTTCTCAGTATCGTACCCGGAGGATCTTAATCACACGCCCTTCTACTGATGCATGGACTTCATGGCTGATTGAGTTGGGCCCCGATGAGATATTGTGGTTCGTTCCTTGGTACAATGTTACCCGTTTCATCCAGGTCAGCTTTCGCCATTCTCGGGTTTATCTTCTGGGCCTCACCCATTGTACTTGGTACTGCGCTTTGCGCGTTTTAAGACAAATGGGGATAGATCAAACTGTTCCGGTTATAGATGACTTTTCAGCTGATTCGGCCATCACTCCAGGTGTTACCCGAGCTGTCCTTAGGGCTTGGGTAAGAGATCATCAAATGGTTAGGCCTTTGCCTAACCCTGCCAGTGTTCAGACTTCTCCTGAGTATCGGGCTTGGTTTATTACTACTGTCTGGCCAATTGAGAGACCAAGGAGGACTGCACTGCTGAGCGTACTCGAAGGTTGGGTTCAGGCTGATGCTGAGGATGAGGTTGGGACTGGTGAGGAGATTATGTTGGCTCCTCGGACCGGCGAGGCTGGGCAGATAGGAGACTCAGAGGATGCCGCCCCGCGGAGGCGACGGGATGCCTAGACTTCTATAGGCTTTTTGGACTTTCATTGTTGTTTGATCTTTATTTGGGATTTTGGATTTTTGGATGTATGTTTTATACTTTTGTCTTGGACTTAGCTTTATTTTGGATTCCTTCATTTTCTTGACTTTATTGCTTAAATTGAGAATGTTGTTTAGCTTTCCAAGCATTTTCCAACTTTATTTATTTAAGCTCTAATTTTTGCCTAAACCGCCCTTTCGGGTTTTCAGCTTAGCGAGCTACCCACTTTTGCCTAAGCTGCCCTTTCGGGTTTTCAGCTTAGCGGGCCCCGACTTTTGCCTAAGTCGCCCTTTCGGGTTTTCAACTTAGCGGGTTTTTTCTTATTTTCCTTTTTCTTTTTTTTTTTTTTGGCAAAGAAGCATGAAATTTGTGAAATGACGATTTTTTTTTTTTTACTAATGCTTAGACCGCACCCAATGAGGGTTGCCTACATATCTCCGATATATAATTTCTTTTTTCCAAAGAGAATCAGGCCTAATGTAGTTCATTTACATCATGCAATGATTACACATAATATCTTTTCAACTGATCTAAATTACATGGATTTGTAAATTCCAAACCATCTAAATCAGTCAAGACGACGGCTCCGCCGGATAATATCTTCTTCAACACATAGGGCCCGGCCCAATGAGGACGGAACTTCCCACGTGGGTCTATGATTGGCTGTCTAATTTCTTTCAGAACCAAACAACCTTCTTCGAGTTTCCGATTTTTAACCTTTTTATTAAAATGCCGCGCTATTCTCCTTTGATAAACTTGAGTCTGGTGGATTGCTCGCAATCGCTTTTCGTCCATACCCAAGAGTTGCATATGATAATTCTCGGCCCAATCTGCTTCGCTGATCTGGCTTTCTCGGATAATTCTTGCCGACTGAACTTCCAGCTCAATAGGCAGCACTGCTTCCATACCATACACTAAGGAATACGGGGTTGCCCCGGTGGGCGCTCTGATGGAGGTCCTGTATCCCCACAAGGCAAATGGTAACTGTTCGTGCCATGCCCTATGCTTCTGCACCGTCTTCTGCAAAATGACTTTTATGGCCTTGTTTGCAGCCTCAACAGCCCCATTTGTTTGTGGACGGTAGGGAGAGGATTTATGATGCTGGATCTTCTTTCGCTTCAGCAGGTCTGAAAACTCGTTTTGAAAATGAGATCCATTATCAGTGATAATCTCGAATGGTGTTCCATACCGACAAAGGATGTTGGTACGAACGAACTGTGCTGCCTTCTTGGCATTCAAAACCGAATAGGAGGCTGCCTCGATCCACTTTGTGAAATAATCAACAGCAACCAGGATAAATTGGTGGCCATTAGAGGCCTTCGGATGGATCTTTCCAATTATGTCTATGCCCCAAGTTGCGAAAGGCCATGGCGAGGCTATGGGATTCAGATTGATCGGAGGCTGCCTTTGCAGTTTAGCGAAGATTTGACACTCGTGGCATTTCCGTGTGTGCCTCACACAATCTTCGTTCATAGTTGACCAGTAATAACCCAGGTTCATAATTTTCCGAGCCAGGGCCATCCCATGCATGTGTGGACCAGATTCCCCATTATGTAAGGAATCCATGATGGTTTGAGCCTCTTCTTCGTCTACGCACTTCAGGTGCAAGCCATTCCAACTTCTTTTGTACAGAATTCCCTCAGTAAGGAAATATCCAGATGCTAACTGTCTCAATGTCCGTTGATCAGTTTTAGTGGATCCCTCCGGATAGGCTTCACTCTGAAGATAATTCTGTATATCCCAGTACCAAGGCTTGTCATCCACCAAATTCATAACGTGTGCTGGCTGTTTCTGTAGCCGGACTGTCAGAGGTCGAATGACTTGGTCTCCCTCTACATTAACCATGGAGGCCAAAGTAGCTAGGGCATCGGCAAACTGATTCTTGGCTCGCGGCAGGTAGTGGAACGATAACTCTTCAAACTGTTGAGCCAATTCGTCCAAACGTTGTAGGTAAGGAACCAAACGTTCTTCTTTAATCTTCCATTTCCTTAGGGCTTGGGAGACTATTAGGTTGGAATCTCCGAAAACCCTGAGGAATTTTATTCCCTTTTCAAGGGCCGCTTCTAACCCCTTGATGCAAGCTTCATATTCGGCTTCGTTGTTGGTGCAAGCGAAATCTAGTTTAACTGCAATTGGGATGTATTCTCCACAAGGAGTTTTGAATACAACTCCAACCCCATTTCCATGATAGTTCGAAGCTCCATCGAAGTACATCTCCCAGGCTTCGCTTTCCAAGCTTAACAAGTCCTCATCGGGAAATTCCACCTCCGGCATTTGGTCTTCGATCGGTAATTCCGCTAATTGATCAGCTAAAGCTCCGCCCTTCACTGCCTTTCTTTGTACAAATTTCAGGTCATAGGCTGCGAGCACTGACACCCACTTAGCCATCCTACAGTCTAGAACCGGCCTCTCCATAAGGAATTTCAAGGGGTTCGATTCAGAAATAACATGCGTAGTGTAAGATGAGAGGTAATGCTGCAGCTTTGTACATGCCCAGACCAGAGCCAAACACAGCTTCTCTATTTTATTATATTTCAATTCGTATTCTAGCATCCTCTTGCTGAGGTAATACACGGCATTTTCTACCCTTGTATCTTCTGCTTGCTGAGCTAACATTGCACCCATAGCTTCCTCTGTCACTGATAGGTACAATAGCAAAGGCTTTCCTAGCCTTGGTGGTTGTAAAACAGGTGGGGATAGCAGGTATTGCTTGACTTGATCAAAAGCTTTCTGACAATCCTCGTTCCATTTGACCGCTACTCCTTTCCTGAGTAGTTTGAAAATAGGACCACAAGTATCAGCCAACTGATTGATGAACCGACTGATGTATTGTAGCCTACCCAGAAAACCTCGTACTTCCTTCTCGGTCTGTGGTGCTGGCATTCCTAAAATGGCCTTGGCTTTCGACGGATCAATTTCTATGCCCTTGTGACTGACCAAATGCCCCAGAAACACTCCAGATGTAGCTCCAAAGAGGCACTTTGCTGGATTGAGCTTTAGGTTGTACTTTCGAAGTCTAAAGAAGAACTTCTCAAGTGCTGTTGTATGTTCTTCAGTTGTTTTTGATTTAACCACCATATCATCCACATACACTTCTACCTCTTTGTGAATCATATCGTGGAAGATGGTCGTTGCCATTCTTTGGTAAGTTGCCCCGGCATTTTTGAGCCCAAAAGGCATAACCCTGTAACAGTAAGTTCCCCATTCTGTGATGAATGCCGTCTTCTCTTTGTCTGGCGGATGCATCATTATTTGGTTATATCCAACTGCGAGATCAGTCAAGGAGACCATCTCATGTCCAGCCATTCGGTCCACCAATAGATCGATATGTGGCAGGGGAAAATCGTCCTTCGGACATGCTTTGTTCAAGTCCCGGTAATCCACACACATTCGCACCTTTCCATCCTTCTTAGGAACCGGCACTATGTTTGCTAACCAAGTCGGGTAGGCAATGGGTTCTATGAACTTGTTTTCCAATTGCTTAGCTACTTCCTCCTTGATCTTTAAGGACCACTCCGTCTTTAGCCTCCTTAGCTTTTGCTTCACTGGCTTAGCCTCTGGATATACTGGAATTTTGTGCACCACTATTGCTGGGTCAATTCCCGTGATGTCACTTGCCCTCCACATAAAACAATCAGCAAATTTCTTCAAACATTCACTGACCTGTTCCCTGTTCATGCAATCAGATGCAATGTATGTGTGTTCATTTTCTTCTTTGCCGATTATTATTTTTACTTTTTCATTTTTTACTTCATTTATCTGATTATTTTTGCTTGGAAATGCTTGGAAAAATAAACACACGGGGTAATCAAGAATTTGCAGGCCTTTATTACATATGACGGAATCGTCTTCAAAGGTTACATCAAATTTGACATCTGGATCTTCTAGATCCGACACTGACGACTCAGAAGTGGAACTGGTTCTTGACTCGGTTTCCGACTCAGATTCAGACTCAATACAGGACTTGACAACGGACTCTGGTGCTAGGTTTGACTCGGGAAGGGGTTTATCAGCAGTGCGCTCCTCCTCGATGTACCAATTGGTAAGAGGCCCTCTGTTCGGCTTGATCAGGCTGAGCAGATCTTGATTCCCGTCATTTCCTGTGATGACTGCAACCTCATCAAAGAGACTAGGCTGCATGAAGTCTTCGATTTCCAGTTTAGTGATGGTTTCGGGCCCGTTGCCCCAGACATCGGCAAATACTTCTAACCCAGGCAGCATCTTCTTAGCAGTCGGGCAGGGGAATGGCTCCGGGAAGCCACAATAAGGAATTGTTTCTCCCGGTTTACAGAAATAGCTATTCAAAGTCAGATGATATGGCCGCATTTGTATGCCTCCCTTCTTCCTTCGCCTTATCCTTTCAGCGCGGTCTTCCTCGGTAGGCTCATAACCCAGTCCATAAGTTCCTTCATTTACCGGACATTCCCAGGCCTGCAGTACGGGGTATGTTTTTCCTGACCTTGCCATAATCATTCCTGGCAGGTAGGACATCTTCAGCATCAGAGGCACTATGCAGTTTATCTGTACTGTCCCGAAATCAAAGAGAATTCGAGAATTGGCAGGCTTTCCTTCTATGCATTGCACGGTGTCATACTGAAATCCTGAGAGAGGTAGGTTGGCAGTTTCAGGACTGACCTCAAAGAGAGGCTGGCCCTTTGGCTTTTTCAGCTGATTGTAGTCATCCCCTTGGATGGTGACAACTTTATCTTCATAGGGAAACTTGACCTTTTGGTGCAAGGACGAGGGTATTGCCTTGGTGTGGTGTATCCATGGTCTACCTAGAAGCAGATTAAAGCTGGTTGGTACATCAATTACCTGAAACGGAACTTCCATCACAGTTGGCCCAACTGTTAATTTCAGTGTGGCGACCCCCAATACTTCCCTCCGGGTACTGTCGTATGCTTTCACTATTTGATCTGATGGAGTGAAGTCTGTTTCCTCCAACCCTAAACAGCTGGCTACCCTTAGTGGACAGACATTCAGAGCTGACCCATTGTCAATGAGAACCATGGGCACCGTTTTGTCTCTGGTCTGGACTGTGACATACAGAGCATTATTATGACTGCCTCCCTCTTTAGGCAGGTCCTCATCAGAAAACCCGATGCTTTGTACTTTGGATGACTGGGTGAGGGTGGAGACTAGTACTTCAGGGCTAACCTCCACTGACGTCTGTAATTGGCTCAAAGCCTTGCAAAGAGCTTGGCGATGAGGAAAGGATGCTGCCAACAGTTCCCAGATTGATACCCTAGCTTGTGTCTTTTTCAATTGTAAGAGTACCGGGTCCTCTTTTGGCTCCTCTGCCTTCTGGTAGGGCTTGTTGTGGATTTTATCCAAAACCAGTGGCTCATACTGTCTCCCGCTTCTGGTAATAGCATCGACCTCTTCACTTAGGTCGTTCAGATCCAGGACACATATGTTATTCATCTCTAGGAACAGTTCGAAAGGATCGATCAGTTCCTGGTCATCTATAATAGCATTTACCCCATGATTTGGTAAGGGGTTAGTACTAATGTTTGGTTTACTTCTCGGGATGATTGAGCCATTGTCCACCAGATCTTGTATGCGGTTCCTAAGTGTCCAACACGCTTCAGTCTTATGCCCGTACCCCTGATGGTATTCACAGTATTCATCTGCTTTGTAATTCCTTGGTAAAGGATTTGGTGGGGGCCTTGCTTCCAAAGGCTTGATGTAATTTGCTTTGACAGCTTCTCGGAAAACCAAAAGGATTGGCATCCCGAGATCAGTGTATGTTCTTCTTGACTGGCTGCCATTTCTCATGTTCCCCACACGTAACGGGTTAGTGGGGGTAATGCTTGCCACTTCGTGGACTTTGCCAGCTTGGCTGGGTTTCTTGTACTTAGAGGTTCCTGCGTCGTCTTTCAGTTGCCCCATTTGGATCAGGTCTTCTACCTTCGTAGCAGTAGCAATGAGCGACTGAAACGTTGGCAAGTACTGGGTTTGTAACCGTTGTTGGTAGACAGGTTGCAGATTCTTTATTATTATGTCTACCTGTTCTTGTTCTGAAGGCCGGTTAATCATTTGGGCGGCCTTGGCCCTCCACCTCGTAAGGAACGAGGAAAAAGGTTCATTATTTTTCTGCTTAGTAGTCTCTAATTCCCTTCGGGTAACATCCACCTCCATGTTGTAGTGATACTGGGAATTAAATGCATTACAGATATCCTCCCAGGTCTTCATCTTAGACCGATCTAAGCTGACAAACCATCTCAATGCAGCACCGGTGAGAGATTGTTGGAACAACTGAGCAAGGAGCTCACTGCTCAATCCAAATGGGTTAAGGGCACCCACATACATCTTCAGGTGAGTTTTAGGACAAGTGGTTCCATCAAACTTGTCCATGTTGGGCATTTTGAACTTAGTTGGTAATCTGGCTTCAGGGAACAAAGACAAGGAGTCCATGTCCACCACTTCCTTATGGGTCTTGAGGGCAGTGATTGACCTTTCTAAAAGCTCTAGCTTCTCTCTCATTCTCTGAGCTTCCAGCTCAGAAGCAGTTTTGGAGGGTACGTCATCCAAGTTCAAGGCAGGGTTTGTAGGTTCAGCAGCAGCAGGACCCTGATTGGAAGCGGCAGGCCCACTTCCTCCGGCCGAGGCCCCATTTCCGTTACCATTACCATTCCCCAATTCAGCTATCAGGGCAGCCCTTTGAGCGGCCAATGCCTCATTCATTCTGGCCTCCATTCTAGCCTCCAGTTGTTCAATGAGGTTTTGGATGTCAGACAGTGATGCCATTGGTGAAGGTAAAATTGCAGGAGTCGTAGGTGTAACCGGTGTAGCTGGTGAAGCTGGTGAAGTTGGTGATAGCACTGTAGGTGTGATTGGCACTTGAGTAGGCACTCGGATTGTGGGCACCTGTAAGGATAAGGGTAGTTGGATTAGGTATAGTGTTTGGTGTATCATGGGAGTGATATGAGGTAGATTGACTCTTTGTCCAACTGTGCATGATTGAAGATAAAAGGTGTTTTCTGCTCTCTTTGTGTTTACCCAAATGTTTATGATATGCCATGAATGCGCACAACAACACACCATAATCTGTTTATGATATGATTTTCATCATTGGGTGCATACAGTCCTAAAGGATAGGTTCTATAGGCTATGACACAAATAGAGAATAGGCTTATAAAGGGACCCTTGAGCCTTGAGCATGGATATACCTAACCACATGTGAAACAAAGAGTTTCGCGTGGGTCCAACGGTACGCATGCCCATAGGCCATCCCCAAAAGGATTAGGGATGGTTTGCGGCAACAGGGAGGACGCTTTGGCTGTCCGTCGACATAATCAAGGAGACCTGCCGATCAGCGCTACTTGCTATCCAGACTCAGAAGTTTGAACAGAGAGAGAAGAAATTCATTTGAAATTCATTTTTTATGCAATGGAGAAAAGGATTCTCAATTCGTGCAAATAAATCAACAAATTAAAATGTCTTAATCAATTTGTACAACTTGAGTTTAAATTCCTCATCTCGTATTCTTAAAGAAAGAATACTTGATTTGTGCTAAGGTACCCTGCAAAACAAAGTATTGTAAAATAATGCCCTAAAGAAGGACAGGTTAGTTTACACAACAATAGTAGTCCACTTTATGCAAAATGATTGCATTACTCTCCCCAGTGAAGTCGCCAAACTGTGAACCCCTCCCCAAAATGCCATAGGCATGTGAATGCATGTGACTAAAGGAAGAAATGCACGTGAATGTATGAGTCGCCACCTTGTTTAATTGTTTTAGGGTAAACTAGGAAAAACCCTAAGTGACTCCAATTTTAATTAACCTAGTTACTAGATTAATTAGCCCAATGTCTAAGGCATGGTCTTCGAACCCGAGGTGGATCCCGAGACTATGTCATGCTGATGAAACTAGGTTATGTGATTCGACTTGCCGCCCGGGGTTAGATCCCGAACGTGCCTACGTACTTCCGTTTGAATGGAAGATCAAAGTCAACGTAGTTCGATAGGCCTCTTTTAGAGGGCTTTGAATGGGATGCTTTATGCATGAGTGTGTGTATGCTTTGTGCATTTTGTTTAGGCATTTTGCCAAAAAGGTTGAAGGATTTAGGCACTTGGCGCCAAAATGTTGATTTTGAGGCTTTTAGCCAAAAGAATTTAATTTGGGCTTATTCTTGCCAAAAGATTGATTTTTAAGGCATTTGTGCCAAACGAATTGTTTTAAGGCTTTTAAAGCCAAAATATTGGTTTAGGCAATTAATTTGCCAAATGATGCTAATTGGGCGATTGTCGCCAAAGTTGATTGATTTAAGGCAGTTTATTTGCCAAAAAAAAAAATTGTTTGAAGGCTTTTAGCCAAAGAAATTTAATTTAAGCGATTTGTCGCTAAAAAGGTTAATCTTCACTTATAGGCAATTTGTTTGCCTAAAGTGATTAATTAAATTGAAATATAGGCAATTTATTGCCATAATAAAAAAAAGTGTTTAATTAGGGCCTTTTAGTCACAATTATTGATTAATTAGACTTAAGCCAAAACTTGTTCGAAATAAAGGCAATTTCACCATAGTTATTGATTAACTAGGCTTTTAGCCAATATTGTCGAATTTAAACTTTAATACCACGATCATTAATTAACCGGGCATTTAGCTTAAATTTATTTAATTGAGGCAATTTATTTGCCTAGTTAATGGTATGAATGCATTTATGCAGTTATAGAATTTAAGAGGAGTAGAAAAGAAGCATGCATGAAATGCTAAAATTAAAAAAAAACAGAGTTTAGTTTTGCGTACCTGATTTAGTCGACGGCCACTTCTTAACTCCAGGTTAAGCTCCTCGTTAAGGGAAATTAATTAATTTAATTTTAATGACCACTTAACAAAGAAAGAAAGCAATAAAAGCTAAATTAAAATGCAAAAAAGCAGTAAAGAATTCGCAAGGAGCGAGAGGGAGAAGGAGCGTCCGTCAACACAGACTGAGTGAGGAAAAAAGGAGGCCCGAGGCCTGTATTTATAGGCGCAAAACGGACTGTTTTCGGTGGCTGGGTCGCCGGATGGACCGCCGGCTCGGCGGCCCGCCCGGCGGCCGGGCCGCCAAGTCTCGGCGGCCGGGCCGCCGGCTGAGCCGCCGGATCGGCGGCCCTCCCGGCGGCCGGGCCGCCGGGTCTCAACGGTCGGGCCGCCGGTTCGTCGGCGGCCTGCCCGGCGGCTGGGCCGCCGGCTCGGCGGCTGGGCCGCCGACTCGGCGGCCTTCCCGCAGCCAAGCGCCGGTCTTTCGGCGGCTGGGCCGCCGGGTCGGCGGCCTTCCCGGCGGCTGAGCCGCCGGGATGGGCCGCCGGCTCGGTGGCTGGCTCCGGTGGCTGAGCCACCGGGGCAGGCAGGTTTATTCCAGGGGCTTTTCCGGGAGTTCCGGACCTCCAAAAAATATTCCGAGACCAGTTCCGAGATCCTCGTAATTTTCCGGACGTTTCAAGTACCATATTGGCATATTTCCGATGAACTTTCCGAAAGGCCTCCGGTCCGGCCGGACTGTTCGCAGTCCGGAAGAAAACAGGCTTTTGAGCCTCAAAATTTGAGTGTTCACAACGGGCGTGCGGATAGGCACACCTTGGGCGTGCTTTTCTCTGCCTCTCAAGCTAAACCATCTTCTAAAGCGCACGGATATGTTGCGGGGCGCGCCTGGGCGTGCTGACTCCTCACCCCATGGCACGAGCGTGCCAAAGGGCACGGCCAGGGCGTGCTCTTCTTTGGACTTTCACTTGTTCCTAAAAACAAAAGCTCTAACTAAAACAAAAGAACAATTATAGAGAAATTTGGGAAATTTTGCAAATAGTAAAACAAAATAAAAGAAATAAATGGAATGACAATTTAAAAAGAAAATAGTACGGGTTGTCTCCCACAAGCACTTTTGTTTAACGTCGTTAAGTTCGACGCACTTAACCTAGTTTAGGCTAAACGAGACCAATTGTACTCTTGATGGGCTCAAAGTTGTCATTGTGATAACTTCTCAAACGTTGAGCATTGACCTTGAAACTTCGATTTGGCTTACCATCCACTATTTCAATTGCTCCATGAGGAAAAATTTCCTTGATTGTGAATGGACCAGACCATCTAAAGCGCAACTTACCAGGGAATAGGCGGAGTCTAGAGTTATAGAGCAATACCTGCTGGCCTACCTTTAGATTCCTCATGATAATATGCTTATCGTGCCATCGTTTGGTGCGATCTTTGTATATTTTGGCACTTTCATAAGCATGGAGGCGTATTTCATCCATCATATTTAGTTGTAGCAATCGCTTTTGACCAACTTCCTTTGCATTGAAGTTAAGAAATTGAATGGCCCAAAATGCCTTATGTTCTAACTCGACAGGAAGATGACAAGTCTTACCGTAAACCATGCGATATGGAGACATACCTATAGGTGTCTTGAATGCAGTTCTGTAGGCCCATAGAGCATCGTCTAGGTTTTTGGACCAATCCTTCCTTGATTGCCCAACAGTGGTTTCCAGGATCTTTTTGATTTCTCTGTTAGTGACCTCTACTTGTCCATTTGTTTGAGGATGATATGGAGTACCTACACGATGAGTAACACCATATTTTGCAAGAAGGGAATCTAAATATCTATTGCAAAAATGCTTACCTCCGTCCGTGATTATTGCCCTGGGAGTGCCATGCCGTGTAAAAATATTTTTCTTGATAAAGTTCATCACACTTTTGGCATCATTATTTGGAAGAGCAACAGCTTCTGCCCACTTTGACACATAATCCATCGCCACCAAAATGTATTGGTTGGAGTATGATGGTGGAAACGGTCCCATGAAGTCCAAACCCCATACATCGAAGATTTCGACTTCAAGGATACTATTTAAGGGCATCTCATGTCTCTTTGAAATGTTACCTAATCTTTGACAACGATCATAAAGATGAACATAGTTAAAAGCATCTTTCAATAGATTAGGCCAATACAAACCACTCTCTAATATACGCGCAGCTGTCTTGTGTGCTCCAAAGTGACCTCCACATTCCATTGAATGGCAAAATTTAAGGACACTTTCCATTTCAGCTTCCGGTATACATCGCCGGAATAGCTGATCACTACAATACTTGAACAAGAAGGGCTCCTCCCAATAGTAGTATTTGATATCATGAAGAAACTTTTTCTTTTGTTGGTAAGAAAAATTGGGAGGGGGAATTTTGCAAACAAGATAGTTAACTATATCAGCATACCAGGGGGTCTGAGTATTTGCCACGAGTAGAAGTTGCTCATGGGGAAAGCTTTCATTGATTTGTAGCTCGCTTGTATCTTCTTCCCCCAATTCTAGCCTGGAAAGATGGTTAGCTACGAGATTCTCAGTCCCCTTTTTGTCGCGAATTTCTAAGTCAAATTCTTGCAATAGAAGCACCCAACGAATTAGTCTCGGTTTTGCATCTTTCTTTTCCAGCAAAATTTGATGGCTAAGTGATCTGTGTAGACTATTGTTTTGGCTCCAATTAAATATGCCCTGAATTTGTCAAAAGCAAAAACAATAGCTAACAATTCTTTTTCAGTAGTTGCATAATTTAATTGCACATCATTCAATGTGCGACTGGCATAATAGATAACATGCAACTTCTTGTCCTTTCTTTGTCCAAGAAGAGCCCCAACAGCATGATCACTAGCATCACACATGAGCTCGAAGGGCAAAGTCCAATCTAGTGTAGTGATGATAGGGGCTGAGATTAACTCCTTCTTTAACTTATTGAAAGCATCTAAACATTCTTTGTCAAAATTAAAAGGAACATCCTTAACTAATAAATTGTAAAGAGGTTTAGTTATTTTTGAGAAGTCTTTTATGAATCTCTAGTAAAACCCTGCATGACCAAGAAAACTCCTTATTCCTTTTACTGAGTTAGGAGGAGGTAGTTTTTCAATCACCTCGATTTTGGCTTTGTCTACTTCAATCCCTTTGTGAGAAATCTTATGCCCTAAGACAATACCTTCACTAACCATGAAGTGACACTTTTCCCAATTTAAAATAAGGTTAGTGTCTTCACATCGTTGCATTACTAAAGATAAGTTATGAAGACATGCATCGAAAGAAGAACCAAATACAGAAAAGTCATCCATGAATATTTCAATAAATTTTTCTACCATATCAGAGAAGATGGACATCATGCACCTTTGGAAGGTGGCAGGGGCATTGCATAGCCCAAAAGGCATTCTCCTATAGGCAAAAGTGCCATAAGGGCAGGTGAAAGTAGTTTTCTCTTGGTCTTCAGGAGCTATTGGTATTTGAAAGTATCCTGAATAGCCATCTAAGAAACAATAAAAAGGGTAACCTGCAAGTCTTTCAAGCATTTGATCAATAAAGGGTAGGGGAAAGTGGTCCTTGCGTGTTGCCTTATTTAGTTTTATGTAATCTATGCACACACGCCAACCTGTGACTGTTCTTGTGGGAATTAGTTCATTGTTTTCATTAGAGATAACAGTCATACCTCCCTTCTTTGGAACAACTTGGACAGGACTTACCCAACTACTGTCGAAAATTGGATAAATGATACCGGCATCCAGGAGTTTAATGATTTCAGCTTTGACTACCTCCTTCATGTTCGGATTCAATCGCCTTTGATGCTCGATTGAAGGTTTGTAGTCTTCTTCCATCAAGATTTTATGCATGCATACACTTGGGCTTATTCCTGTGAATACTCAAATTTTGAGGCTCAAAGAGCCATTTTTTTCGGACTGCAAACAGTCCGGTCGGACCGGAGGTCATTCAAAAAAGTTCACCGGAAGTGTGCCAATATGGTACTTGAAATGTCTGAAAAATTACGAGGATCACGGAACTGGTCTCGGAATATTTTTCCGAGATCCGGAAAAGCCTCCGGAATAATAAGGAGAAAAGGCACACGTGCCCGCCCACGGGGGCGGGCCTGCCCGCCCAAGCCAGGCGGGCATGCCCGCCTCGCATGGGCGGGCACACCCGCCCAGCTTGGGCGGACACGCCCGCCCAGCATGGGCGGGCACGCCCGCTCTCTTAGGCGGGCACGCCCGCCCTCGAGGGCGGGCAGGCGCGCCCGGGGTGCGTTTTTTTCCTATAAAAGGAGGCCCCGGGGCTCCATTTTACTCACTCAGTCTGTGTTGACGGACGCTCCTTCTCCCTACGCTCTTTGCGATTCTTTACTGCTTTCTTGCATTTTTTTAGTTTTAATTTTATTTTATTGTTGTGATACCTGGTCACTTAAAATTAAATTAAAATTAATTCCCTTAACGAGGAGCTTAACCTGGAGTTAAGAAGCGGTCGACGATTAAATCAGGTATGTAAACAAAACTCTGCCTATTTAATTTTAGCACTTCATGCATGCTTCTCTTCTACTCCGCCTAAATTCTATAACGGCATAAATGCATTCATATCATCCACCAGGCAAATAAAATGGTCTTAAATAAATAAAATTAAGCTTAAGTGCCCGGTTAATTAATAATCGTGGTATTAAAGCTTAAATTCGACAATATTGGCTAAAAGCCTAGTTAATCAATAACTATGGTGAAAGTGCCTTATTTCGAACAGTTTTTTTTGCCTAAGTCTAATTAATCAATAATTGTGACTAAAAGGCCCTGATTAAACACTTTTTCTTTTTATGGCAATAAATTGCCTATATTTCAATTTAATTAATCACTTTAGGCAAACAAATTGCCTATAAGTGAGAATTGATTTCGTTCTCATAGCGACAAACCGCTTAAATCAAAATTTGGCTAAAAGCCTTTAATTAATCACTTTAGGCAAACAAATCGCCTATAAGTGAAGATTAACCTTTTTGTAGCGACAAATCGCTTAAATTAAATTTCTTTGGCTAAAAGCCTTCGAACAATTTTTTTTGGCAAATAAACTGCCTTAAATCAATCCATTTAGGCGATAATCGCCCAATTAATATCATTTGGCAAATTAAGTGCCTAAACCAATATTTTGGCTTTAAAAGCCTTAAAACAATTCGTTTTGGCACAAATGCCTTAAAAAATCAATCTTTTGGCAAGAATAAGCCCAAATTAAACTCTTTTGGCTAAAAGCCTCAAAATCAACATTTTGGCACCAAGTGCCTAAATCAATCAGTCTTTTGGCAAAAAGCCTAAACAAAATGCACGGAGCATACACACACTCATGCATAAAGCATCCCATTCAAAGCCCTCTAAAAAGAGGCGTATCGAACTACGTCGACTTTGATCTTCCATTCAAACGGAAGTACGTAGGCACGTTTGGGATTTAACCCCGAGCGGCAAGTCAAAATCACATAAACCTTTTATTTGGTCCAATCACATCATTTACCTTGCAAAGCATTCAAGCCTTCATTCATGGTTAGTTTATCAGCATGACATAGTCTCGGGATCCATCTCGGGTTTGCACACCATGCTTTAGACATTGGGTAATTAATCTAGTAACTAGGTTAATTAAAAATGGAGTCACTTAGGGTTTTTTCCTAGTTTACCCTGAAACAATTAAACAAGGTGGCGACTCACACATCACGTGCATTTCTTCCTTAGTCACATGCCTTCATATTGCATTTGATATTTTGGGGAGGGGTTCACAGTTTGGCGACTTCACTGGGGAATGTTTATGTAATCTTTTTGCATAATAGTGGACTACAATTGCTGCATAGACTAACCTGCCCTTCTTTAGGGTATTATTTTACTATGCTTTGTTTTGCAGGGTACCTAAGCACAAATTGAGTATTCCTTCTTTAAGAATGCTTAATAAGGGAAATTTGAACTTGATTGACAAATTTAATTAAGACATTTAAATTTGTTGACTTATGTGCACGATTGAGAATCTTTTTCTCCATTGCATAAAAAATGAATTTCAAATGAATTTCTTCTCTCTCTGTTCAAACTTCTGAGTCTGGATAGCAAGTAGCGCTGATCGGCAGGTCTCTTTGATTATGTCGACGGACAGCCAAAGCGTCCTCCCTGTTACCGCAAACCGCCCCTAATCCTTTTGGGGGTGGCCCATGGGTATGCGTACCACTGGACCCACGTGAAACTCTTTGTTTCACATGTGGTTAGGTATATCCATACTCAAGGTTCAAGGGTCCCTTATAAACCGATTCTCTATTTGAGTCATAGCCTATAGAACCTACCCTTTAGGGCTGTATGCACCCAATGATGTGAATCATATTCATTAAATGGTTTATGACATGTTGTTATGTGCATTCACGACATATCATAGGCATGGGATAAACACAAAGAGAGCAGAAAAACACCCTTTTACATTCAGTCATGCACAGTTGGACAAAGAGTCAATCTACCTCATATCAGTTACCTGATACACCAACCACTGTACCTAATCCAGCTACCCTTACCCTTACAGGTGCCCACAATCCGAGTGCCTACCCAAGTGCCAGACACACCTACAGTGCTATCACCAGCTTCACCAGCTTCACCAGCTACACCAGCTTCGCCTACAACTCCAACAACCCTATCTGCACCAATGGCATCACTTGCTGATATCCAAACCCTCATCGAACAACTAGAGGCTAGAATGGAGGCCAGAATGAATGAGGCACTAGCTGCCCAAAGGACCGCCCTGATAGCTGAATTGGGAAATGGGAATGGTAATGGAAATGGGGCTTCCGCTGGGGGAAGTGGACCTGCTGCCTCCAACCAGGGTCCTGCTGCTGAACCTACAGACCCCGTCCTAAACCTGGATGAGATGCCTTCCAAAACTGCTTCTGAGCTGGAAGCTCAGAGAATGAGAGAGAAGCTAGAGCTTTTAGAAAGGTCAATCACTGCCCTCAAGACCCATAAGGAAGTGGTGGACATGGACTCCTTGTCTTTGTTCCCTGAAGCCAGATTACCAACTAAGTTCAAGATGCCCAACATGGACAAGTTTGATGGAACCACTTGTCCTAAAACACATTTGAAAATGTATGTGGGTGCCTTAAACCCATTCGGATTGAGCAGTGAGCTCCTTGCTCAGTTGTTCCAACAATCTCTTACTGGTGCTGCATTAAGATGGTTTGTTAGCCTTGATCGGTCTAAGATGAAGACCTGGGAGGATATCTGTAATGCATTTAATTCCCAGTATCACTACAACATGGAGGTGGATGTTACCCGAAGGGAATTAGAGACTACTAAGCAGAAAAATAATGAACCTTTTTCCTCGTTCCTTACGAGGTGGAGGGCCAAGGCCGCCCAAATGATTAACCGGCCTTCAGAACAAGAACAGGTAGACATAATAATAAAGAATCTGCAGCCTGTCTACCAACAGCGGTTACAAACTCAGTACCTACCAACGTTTCAGTCACTCATTGCCACTGCTACGAAGGTAGAAGATCTGATTCAAATGGGGCAACTGAAAGAAGACTCAGGAACCTCAAAGTACAAGAAACCTAGCCAAGCTAGTAAAGTCCATGAAGTGGCAAGCATCACCCCCACTAACCCTTTGCGTGTGGGGAACATGAGAAATGGCAATCAGTCCAGAAGAACCTATACTGATCTCGGGATGCCAATCCTTTTGGTTTTCCGAGAGGCTGTCAAGGCCAATTACATCAAGCCTTTGGAAGCAAGGCCCCCACCAAATCCTTTACCAAGGAATTACAAAGCAGATGAATACTGTGAATACCATCAGGGATATGGGCATAAGACTGAAGCGTGTTGGACGCTTAGGAACCGCATACAAGATCTGGTAGACAATGGGTCGATCATCCCGAGAAGTAAACCAAACATTAGTACTAACCCCTTACCAAATCATGGGGTAAATGCTATTATAGATGACCAGGAGCTGATCGATCCTTTCGAACTGTTCCTAGAGATGAATAACATATGTGTCCTGGATCTGAACGACCTAAGTGAAGAGGTCGATGCTATTACTAGGAGCGGGAGACAGTATGAGCCACTGGTTTTGGATAAAATCCACAACAAGCCCTACCAGAGGGCAGAGGAGCCAAAAGAGGACTCGGTACTCTTACAATTGAAAAAGACACAAGCTAGGGTATCAATCTGGGAACTGTTGGCAGCATCCTTTCCTCATCGCCAAGCTCTTTGCAAGGCTTTGAGCCAATTACAGACGTCAGTGGAGGTTAGCCCAGAAGTACTAGTCTCCACCCTCACCCAGTCATCCAAAGTACAAAGCATCGGGTTTTCTGATGAGGACCTGCCTAAAGAGGGGGGCAGTCATAATAATGCCCTGTATGTCACGGTTCAGACCAGAGACAAAACGGTGCCCATGGTTCTCATTGACAATGGGTCAGCTCTGAATGTCTGTCCACTAAGGGTAGCCAGCTGCTTAGGGTTGGAGGAAACAGACTTCACTCCATCAGATCAAATAGTGAAAGCATACGATAGTACCCGGAGGGAAGTATTGGGGGTTGCCACACTGAAATTAACAGTTGGGCCAACTGTGATGGAAGTTCCGTTTCAGGTTATTGATGTACCAACCAGCTTTAATCTGCTTCTAGGTAGACCATGGATACACCACACCAAGGCAATACCCTCGTCCTTGCACCAAAAGGTCAAGTTTCCCTATGAAGACAAAGTTATCACCATTCAAGGGGATGACTACAATCAGCTGAAAAAGCCAAAGGGCCAGCCTCTCTTTGAGGTCAGTCCTGAAACTGCCAACCTACCTCTCTCAGGATTTCAGTATGACACCGTGCAATGCGTAGAAGGAAAGCCTGCCAATTCTCGAGTTCTCTTTGATTTCGGGACAGTATGGATAAACTGCATAGTGCCTTTGATGCTGAAGATGTCCTACCTGCCAGGAATGATTATGGCAAGGTCAGGAAAAACATACACCGCACTGCAGGCCTGGGAGTGTCCGGTAAATGAAGGAACTTATGGACTGGGTTATGAGCCTACCGAGGAAGACCGCGCTGAAAGGATAAGACGAAGGAAGAAGGGAGGCATACAAATGCGGCCATATCATCTGACTTTGAATGGCTATTTCTGTAAACTGGGAGAGACAATTCCTTATTGTGGCTTCCCGGAGCCATTCCCCTGCCCGACTGCTAAGAAGATGCTGCCGGGGTTAGAAGTATTTGCCGATGTCTGGGGCAACGGGCCCGAAACCATCACTAAACTGGAAACCGAGGACTTCATGCAGCCTAGTCTCTTTGATGAGGTTGCAGTCATCACAGGAAATGATGGGAATCAAGACCTGCTCAACCTGATCAAGCCAAGCGAAGGACCTCTTGACAACTGGTACGCCGAGGAGGAGCACACTGCTGATAAACCCCCTCCCGAGTCAAACCTAGCACCAGAGTCTGTAATCATGTCCTGTACTGAGTCTGAGTCTGATCCCGAGTCTGGAACCGAGTCAGAGTCCAGTTCCAGTTCTGAGTCGTCTGTGTCGGATCTAGAAGATCCAGATTTCAAACTTGATGTAACTTTTGAAGACGATTCTGTCATAATTAATAAAGGTCTGCAAATTCTTGATTACCCTGCGTGTCTATCTTTCCAAGCATTTCCAAGCAAAAATGATCAAATAAATGAAATAAAAAATGAAAAGGAAAAAATAATGATTGGCAAAGAAGAAAATGAACATACACACATTGCATTTGATTGCATGAACAGGGAACAGGTCAGTAAATGTTTGAAGAAGTTTGCCGATTGTTTCATGTGGAAGGCGAGTGACATCACGGGAATTGACCCAGCAATAGTGGTGCACAAGATTCCGGTATATCCGGAAGCCAAACCGGTGAAACAAAAACTCAGAAGACTGAAGACGGAATGGTCCTTAAAAATCAAGGAGGAGGTTGCCAAGCAGCTAGAGAATAAGTTCATAGAACCCATCGCCTACCCAACATGGTTAGCAAATATTGTGCCGGTGCCGAAGAAAGATGGCAAAGTCAGAATGTGTGTGGATTATCGGGATTTGAATAGAGCATGTCCGAAGGACGACTTCCCCCTGCCGCATATTGACTTGTTGGTGGACCGAATGGCTGGACACGAGACGGTCTCTTTGACCGATCTTGCTGTCGGGTATAATCAAATAATGATGCATTTGCCAGACAAAGAGAAGACGGCATTCATCACGGAATGGGGAACCTACTGCTATAGGGTCATGCCCTTCGGGCTCAAAAATGCCGGGGCAACCTATCAAAGAATGGCAACGACCATCTTTCACGACATGATTCACAAGGAGGTGGAAGTGTATGTGGATGATATGGTGGTTAAGTCAAAAACAACCGAAGAACATACAACAGCACTTGAGAAGTTCTTCCTTAGACTTCGAAAGTATAATTTGAAGCTCAACCCGGCGAAATGTCTGTTTGGAGCCACGTCCGGAGTATTTCTGGGGCATATGGTTAGTCGGAAGGGCATAGAGATTGACCCTTCAAAGGCCAAAGCTATTCTGGAAATGCCAGCACTAAAGACCGAAAAAGAAGTCCGAGGTTTCTTGGGAAGGCTACAGTACATCAGCCGTTTCATCAATCAGTTGGCTGATACCTGTGGCCCAATTTTCAAGCTACTTAGGAAAGGAGTGGCAGTCAAATGGAATGAGGATTGTCAGGCAGCTTTCGACCAAATCAAGCAATACCTGTTATCCCCACCAGTTTTACAACCACCAAGGGTAGGAAAGCCTTTGCTATTGTACCTATCAGTGACAGAAGAAGCTATGGGTGCAATGTTAGCTCAGCAGGCAGAAGATACAAGGGTAGAAAATGCCGTGTATTACCTCAGTAAGAGGATGCTAGAATACGAATTGAAATATAATAAAATAGAGAAGCTGTGTTTGGCTCTGGTCTGGGCATGTACAAAGCTGCAACATTACCTCTCGTCTTACACTACGCACGTTATTTCTGAATCGAACCCCTTGAAATTCCTTATGGAAAGGCCGGTCCTTGACTGTAAGATGGCAAAGTGGGTATCGGTGCTTGCAGCTTATGACCTAAAATTTGTACAACGGAAGGCAGTAAAAGGCGGAGCCTTGGCTGACCAATTAGCAGAACTGCCAGTTGAAGACCAAATGCCGGAGGTGGAATTTCCTGATGAAGACTTGTTGAATTTGGAAAGAGAAGTCTGGGAGATGTACTTTGATGGAGCTTCAAACTACCATGGAAATGGGGTTGGTGTCGTATTCAAAACTCCTTGTGGAGAGTACGTCCCAATTGCAGTTAAACTAGACTTCGACTGTACCAATAATGAGGCCGAATACGAAGCCTGTATCAAGGGATTAGAAGCCGCCCTAGAAAAAGAAATAAAAATCCTTAGGGTTTTCGGAGATTCCAACCTGATAGTCTCCCAGGCCCTAAGGAAGTGGAAAATCAAGGAAGAGCGTTTGGTTCCTTACCTACAACGCTTAGACGAATTGGCTCAACAATTTGAGGAATTATCTTTTCACTACTTACCGCGAGCCAAGAATCAGTTTGCCGATGCCCTAGCTACTTTGGCCTCCATGGTCAATGTAGAGGGAGACCAAGTCATTCGACCTCTGACAGTCCGGCTACAGAAACAGCCAGCACACGTTATGAATTTGGTGGATGACAAGCCTTGGTACTGGGATATACAGAACTATCTTCAGGGTGAAGCCTATCCGGAGGGATCCACTAAAACTGATCAACGGACATTGAGACAGTTAGCATCCGGATATTTCCTTACTGAGGGAATTCTGTATAAAAGAAGTTGGAATGGCTTGCACCTGAGGTGCGTTGACGAAGAAGAGGCTCAAACCATCATGGATTCCGTACATAATGGGGAATCTGGTCCACACATGCATGGGATGGCCCTGGCTCGGAAAATTATGAACCTGGGTTATTACTGGTCAACTATGAACGAAGATTGCGTGAGGCACACACGGAAATGCCACGAGTGTCAAATTTTCGCTAAACTGCAAAGGCAGCCTCCGGTCAATCTGAATCCCATAGCCTCACCATGGCCTTTCGCAATCTGGGGCATAGACATAATTGGAAAGATCCATCCGAAGGCCTCTAATGGCCACCAATTTATCCTGGTTGCTGTTGATTATTTCACAAAGTGGATCGAGGCAGCCTCCTATTCGGTTTTGAATGCCAAGAAGGCAGCACAGTTCATTCGTACCCACATCCTTTGTCGGTATGGAACACCATTCGAGATTATCACTGATAATGGATCTCATTTTCAAAACGAGTTTTCAGACCTGCTGAAGCGAAAGAAGATCCAGCATCATAAGTCCTCTCCCTACCGTCCACAGACGAACGGGGCAGTTGAGGCTGCAAACAAGGCCATAAAGGTCATTTTGCAGAAGACAGTTCAAAAGCATAGATCTTGGCACGAACAGTTACCAAATGCCTTATGGGGATATAGGACTTCAATCAGAACGCCTACTGGGGCGACCCCGTATTCCTTAGTATATGGCATGGAAGCAGTATTACCTATTGAGCTGGAAGTTCAGTCGGCGAGGATCATCCGGGAAAGCCAGATCAGCGAAGCAGATTGGGTTAAGAATTATCATTTGCAACTCTTGGGCATGGATGAAAAGCGACTACGAGCAATCCACCAAACTCAAGTGTATCAAAGAAGAATGGCCCGGCATTTCAATAAAAAGGTTAAAGACCGTAAACTGGAAGAGGGTTGTTTGGTCCTAAAGGAAATTAGACAGCCAATCATAGACCCACGTGGGAAGTTTCGTCCTCATTGGGCTGGACCCTATGTGTTGAAGAAGATACTATCTGGCGGAGCCGTCATCTTGACTGATTTGGATGGTTTGGAATTCACAAATCCATGTAATTTAGATCAGTTGAAAAGGTATTTTGTGTAATTGTAATCATTTGCATAATGTAAAAGGAACTACTTTAGACCTGATTCTCTTCGGAAAAAAGAAATTATATATCGGAGATATGTAGGCAGCCTTCATTGGGCGCGGTCTAAACATTAATAAAAAAAAAAGTCATTTCATAATTCTTTTCTTCTTTGCCAATAACAAAAAAAAAGAAGAAAAAAAGAGAAAGAAAGAAAAACCCGCTAAGTCGAAAACCCGAAAGGGCGACTTAGGCAAAATTCGGGGCCCGCTAAGTTGAAAACCCGAAAAGGGCAGCTTAGGCAAAAATGGGTAGCTCGCTAAGTTGAAAACCCGAAAGGGCGGCTTAGGCAAAACTTAGAGCTTAAAAAAAAAAAATAATAATAAAGTTGGAAAATGCTTGGAAAGTTTGAAAGACAAATGACATTCATAATTCAAGCAAGCAGTTCAAATCAAGCAGAAAGCAAAAGATTCCAATAAATAATAAAGTCTAAACCAAAGTCTCAAGTAAAAAGCCAAAAAAGGCAAAGCATACATCCAGAAATAAACCCAAAAAAATCATAAGTCTATAGAAGTCTAGGTATCCCGCCACCTCCGTGGAGCGGCATCCTCTGAGTCTTCTACCGAACCAGCCTTGCCTGTCCGAGGAGCCAGCACGATCTCCTCACCAGTCCCAACCTCATCCTCAGCATCAGCTTGAACCCAACCTTCGAGTACGCTCAGCAGTGCAGTCCTCCTTGGTCTCTCAATTGGCCAGACAGTAGTAATGAACCAGGCCCGGTACTCGAGAGAAGTCTGAACGCTGGTAGGATCAGGTAAAGGTCTAACCATACGGTGATCTCTAACCCAAGCTTTAAGAACAGCTCGGGTAACACCAGCAGTAATCGCAGAATCAGCTGAAATGTCATCCATAATAGGGACAGTCTGATCTATCCCCATCTGCCTCAGAACGCGCGAAGCGCAGTACCAAGTACAGTGTGTGAGGCCTAGGAGGTAAACCCGAGAATGGCGGAAGCTGACCTGAATAAAGCAGTTGATATTATACCAAGGGACGAACCACAGTATCTCATTTGGACCCAATTCAACCAGCCATGAAGTCCATGTTTTAATATAAGGGTGGGAGAGCAAGATTTTCCGCATGCGATATTGAGAAGGATTGTAAGGAAGGGAGGTTGGAGCAGCCACTACTTGAAGGTGATCCCTCAACCAAACCTGAATAATGGATCTTTTCCATTATAAGAAAAAAAGAAGAGGAAGAGGAAGAATGAGGTAGGATAATAGAAAAATACCTGGAGAATGATGGGGGAAACAGTCCAATCATCGAACCCTAAAGCAGCTCTGTCAAGACTTCTAATGGTCTCAGCCAGCACAATACCGCCAATGCAACCCATATCCTCCATTTGCCAAACCATAGGGCAAAGCCGCAAGTCTCCAAAACCCGGGTCACGGTTGAATAAGAAACCAGCCAACAAGCAAAAAACCAGGGCCCGCATCCTCAGCCTCATCCGGTCAGGATCGTCCAAGCAAGTCTCTGAAAATTCATCAATCAGGGGTAGCAGAATCGCCTTCTGGTCATCCACAATCATAGCCTTAGCCTGTGGCCGGCTAAACCGAAACAAGTTCTCAAACGACTTAACATACCCAACTTTCACCTCGTGCCTAACCAAGGGAGCATTGGGATCACACCCTATAATCGCACAAAATTCCTCAAAGAGAGGGCACATTTCCTCCATCATAGCCCCAAACCGAAAGACGTGAGCCTCAGGATCCCAAAATCTAATACAGGCTCGCACAAAGTCCCAGTCAACTACTACGCCCCTAAGAGTGATAACAGGAGAAATCCCGTACCTCCCCAAATTGATCTTTTCAACTTTGGAGAGACTCCTGGTCCAGCTATGCATGCTATGATTGTAAAAGGGATTCATGTTTCTTATTTATTTATCCTTCCTGTTTTTATTAAAAAAAAAAATAAAAAATAAAAAATAAAAAATAAAAAATAAAAAATAAATATAATAAATAAAAAAATAAAGAAAAAAGGAGGGAGAGAGAGAACTGACCTAAATAGTTGTTTAAGCACAATGTTTGAGAGTCAGAATGAAAGAAAAAGGGGCTGAAAGCAGCCTTTTTATTAAGAAAGTCGCGCCTAAGGGCGGCTGCCCTCGCCCTCTAAGGCGGGTATGCCCGCCCAGGAAGGGCGGGCACGCCCGCTCAGCGTGGGCGGACATGCCCGCCCAGCTAGGGCGGGCACACATGCCCGCCCAGGCAGGGCGGGCACGCCCGCCCAGCGTGGGCGGACATGCCCGCCCAGCTAGGGCGGGCACGCCCGCCCAGCGTGGGCGGACATGCCCGCCCAGCTAGGGCGGGCACGCCCGCCCAGAGTGGGCGCACATGCCCGCCCAAGCAGGGCGGGCACGCGCGCCCAGTATGGGCGCACATGCCCGCCCAAGCAGGGCGGGCACGCGCGCCCAGTATGGTCGCACATGCCCGCCCAAAGCAGGGCGGGCACGCGCGCCCAGTATGGGCGCACACGCCCGCCCAGCCAAGGCAGGCATAAAAAAAAAAAAAAAAAAAAAAAAAAAAGAAAAAAGAAAAAAAATAAATAGGAATAAAAATAAAAAAAATAACTTTTTCCTCTTCTCTTTCAAAAAAAAAGAAACAAAGTTTGTACTTTTTTTTTTTTTTTTTTTTTTTTCCTTTTCTGCTCAAATCTCATACATACATATTGTCAAGTATTAATCAAGTGCAGGTACAAATAAGTTGAGTACAGAAATACAGGTCAAGATTCAATACAGGAAAATAAAGAGGGAAAGAAAGTAAAGGAAAGCAAAGAAATCTAGCAACCATCAGCGGCGAGACCTCCTCCGCCTCTGGTCGTCAAAAGCCTGCAGTGTCCAAGCTGACGTTAGTTCCTCCTGCATTCCAAGGATTAGCTCCATCATCTGACGGATCAAGCCGTCAGGAACCTGGAAATCGCACAAAAATACAAAGTCAATGTACAAATCTCTTATGAATCTTTTTTATGAGAGATTTACCAGTCATTACCTCATTAATGTCATCAGGAGGAAGAGCCAGGTGATTCACACGGTCCAGGGATACCTCCCTAAGAGACGAAGTACCCTCAGGAGTGTAATAGGAAATGCTGTATGGAAGGTGCAAGTTGGCCAAGCCCCGATGGACAGGCCTGGTAGCCTCTGAAATAGCCTGGGGAATCCTGAAGGCACCAACCAAATGACTAGGGCCAGCTCGAGACGGACCCTCCACCGGAGTAGAAGAAGAAGGCTGGGCCTCAGGCCTCCTCCTTGGAGTCCTGGCCGAAGAACCAGAAGCCCGAGAGGAACGTGTGCCAAGCGGCTGGGAAGGAGTCGACCTCGGGAGACTGTCGAACCTGGAGCCGATGGGCCGCATCAGAAACACCTGGCAGAATTCGTCGTAATCTCCACCTTGGATCAATTCCATGTACGGGATACCCTCAGTATGGACATCTGTAAGAACCATCTGTTTGCCCGCTCGCATGTCCTCAGGGGGAGGAAGAGGAACCGAGCGGCAGCCCCTAACCTGGAAGTTCACTCGCTCACCCAGGTAATAACGTCTCAGAACAGGATGTGATAAGACAAACCGTCGCCGAGACAGAGCATCTGATCGCCTGAAGTGGGGATCCGCCTCAATCCAATGTTGGAGTCGGGTGCCCATCGCCCCTACTTCAACCTATGTAAGAGAAGTAAATGTGTTAATAAATCTTTTTTCACACAACCAAGAGAAATTAGGAATGCACTCGCCTGCCCTATGGAACAAGTATCGAAGAAGCTCCGCAGATCTCCCAAAGACTGCCGGCGTAGAACAGACTGTTGGTTAGCTCGGTACCATCTCCAAGCTAAAGGTACCAACCCTAGCCCAAGATCAGTGCGGGCCAGCTCAGGGCGGATAGAGGGGAAATACTCAAAGGCCCAAGTCTGCACAAGGAAGGAAAGGATTAATAATAAAAAAGGGGGCACAGAATGAGGATATGTTCTTTACATTACCTCCCAGAAATAGTAGGTCCCACTGAGCCTGCAGTGGCCTCGACTCATATCGCACATGTCATCATACATGCGGCTCAGAATAGCACCAGCCCAGTCATACTCAGAGAGGTGGGCCAAGTCCTCCAAACTCCTCAGTATAGAGGGATTAAACTTCTCTTTTCTGTTAGACCAAAAAGACGAAGCAAACAGCAGCAGCAGAGTGAATCTAGCTACCTGAGTCGCTGTTAGCTCTCCCTGTCTATGTCGAGCATAAATGCTAGGAGCTTGGGAGGATAACCAGTGCCTCGAAACACTCAGATCGGGGGAGGAATGGCTGGGTCTAACAATCCGGGGAAGGTCAATCCCTATCAGCTCCGTCATTCGGTCGGGGGTAACCGCAGTCCTCCAATCGTCATACAGCTCGATCGACTGAGTACCAAAAGGAATCCCAGAAATCAATGAAAAGTCAGTTGGGGTCATCGTCATCTCGCCCCAAGAGAAGTGGAAAGTGTTGGTGGCGTCCCACCATCTCTCAGCCAACGCGCCCAGTAAACTTTTGTAATTCTGCCTACCCAGCTCGAGATTTCTTAAGAAGCCCAGGTGAGAGGGGTCAATGATGGCTCCGACCGGGTTATTAGGATCAAGTATGTCAAATGGGATCTCAGCAATAGAGGACTCGCCCACGTCCAGCCTTATATATGCGTCCTAGAAGGTAAAACAGTTTAAGGTTATCCTTTGGTTCCTAACTAAAAGATATCCTAATCCTCCCCCAGTACCATACTAATAAAAGTGGTAAGATTCAATCACGATTTGGCCTAAGGCCCAAGAAAAAAAAAATCATAATTTGGCCTAAGGCCCGAAAAATCATAATTTGGCCTAAAGCCCAAAAAATTCACACTTGGCCTAAGGCCCAAATATACAGAAGCGAAGGGAGCTTACCTGGGCAAAGACGCCGGTCATGGAAGCATGATTGTCAGCGTCCGCCGTAAGATTGGCATCGTCAACAGAGATTCCCAGAGACTCCAGGAGATCCTCACCGCTGCTATGGCTCGGGGAAACCATGATGAGAAAATTTGAGAGAATTTGAGAGAGCTCTTTTGATTTGGAGAGTGGAGAATGAATGAAGTAATGAGTTTTTGAGCTATTTATAAGCAAATAGCCAAGAGGCGGGTCTTTTGGACGCGTCCGATTTTCGCCTCCAAAATTTGTGTTTCAGACAACCACCGACTCCCATAAATCATTTTTTATGATAGTCAGTGGGGGGCAATTGTGAATACTCAAATTTTGAGGCTCAAAGAGCCATTTTTTTCGGACTGCAAACAGTCCGGTCGGACCGGAGGTCATTCAAAAAAGTTCACCGGAAGTGTGCCAATATGGTACTTGAAATGTCCGAAAAATTACGAGGATCACGGAACTGGTCTCGGAATATTTTTCCGAGATCCGGAACTCCCGGAAAAGCCTCCGGAATAATAAGGAGAAAAGGCACACGTGCCCGCCCACGGGGGCGGGCCTGCCCGCCCAAGCCAGGCGGGCATGCCCGCCTCGCATGGGCGGGCACTCCCGCCCAGCTTGGGCGGACACGCCCGCCCAGCATGGGCGGGCATACCCGCCCAAGCCAGGCGGGCATGCCCGCCCAGCTTGGGCGGACACGCCCGCCCAGCATGGGCGGGCACACCCGCCCAGCTTGGGCGGACACGCCCGCCCAGCTTGGGCGAGCACACCCGCCCAAGCCAGGCGGGCATACCCGCCCAGCTTGGGCGGACACGCCCGCCCAGCTTGGGCGGACACGCCCGCTCTCTTAGGCGGGCACGCCCGCCCTCGAGGGCGGGCAGGCGCGCCCGGGGTGCGTTTTTTTCCTATAAAAGGAGGCCCCGGGGCTCCATTTTACTCACTCAGTCTGTGTTGACGGACGCTCCTTCTCCCTACGCTCTTTGCGATTCTTTACTGCTTTCTTGCATTTTTTTTAGTTTTAATTTTATTTTATTGTTGTGATACCTGGTCACTTAAAATTAAATTAAAATTAATTCCCTTAACGAGGAGCTTAACCTGGAGTTAAGAAGCGGTCGACGATTAAATCAGGTATGGAAACAAAACTCTGCCTATTTAATTTTAGCACTTCATGCATGCTTCTCTTCTACTCCGCCTAAATTCTATAACGGCATAAATGCATTCATATCATCCACCAGGCAAATAAAATGGTCTTAAATAAATAAAATTAAGCTTAAGTGCCCGGTTAATTAATAATCGTGGTATTAAAGCTTAAATTCGACAATATTGGCTAAAAGCCTAGTTAATCAATAACTATGGTGAAAGTGCCTTATTTCGAACAGTTTTTTTTGCCTAAGTCTAATTAATCAATAATTGTGACTAAAAGGCCCTGATTAAACACTTTTTCTTTTTATGGCAATAAATTGCCTATATTTCAATTTAATTAATCACTTTAGGCAAACAAATTGCCTATAAGTGAGAATTGATTTCGTTCTCATAGCGACAAACCGCTTAAATCAAAATTTGGCTAAAAGCCTTTAATTAATCACTTTAGGCAAACAAATCGCCTATAAGTGAAGATTAACCTTTTTGTAGCGACAAATCGCTTAAATTAAATTTCTTTGGCTAAAAGCCTTCGAACAATTTTTTTTGGCAAATAAACTGCCTTAAATCAATCCATTTAGGCGATAATCGCCCAATTAATATCATTTGGCAAATTAAGTGCCTAAACCAATATTTTGGCTTTAAAAGCCTTAAAACAATTCGTTTTGGCACAAATGCCTTAAAAAATCAATCTTTTGGCAAGAATAAGCCCAAATTAAACTCTTTTGGCTAAAAGCCTCAAAATCAACATTTTGGCACCAAGTGCCTAAATCAATCAGTCTTTTGGCAAAAAGCCTAAACAAAATGCACGGAGCATACACACACTCATGCATAAAGCATCCCATTCAAAGCCCTCTAAAAAGAGGCGTATCGAACTACGTCGACTTTGATCTTCCATTCAAACGGAAGTACGTAGGCACGTTTGGGATTTAACCCCGAGCGGCAAGTCAAAATCACATAAACCTTTTATTTGGTCCAATCACATCATTTACCTTGCAAAGCATTCAAGCCTTCATTCATGGTTAGTTTATCAGCATGACATAGTCTCGGGATCCATCTCGGGTTTGCACACCATGCTTTAGACATTGGGTAATTAATCTAGTAACTAGGTTAATTAAAAATGGAGTCACTTAGGGTTTTTTCCTAGTTTACCCTGAAACAATTAAACAAGGTGGCGACTCACACATCACGTGCATTTCTTCCTTAGTCACATGCCTTCATATTGCATTTGATATTTTGGGGAGGGGTTCACAATTCCTTGCAAATCTGAGATAGACCACCCTAGTGCTTTCTTATGCCTTCGTAGAACCTGCAACAACCTTTCTTCTTGATCAAGCGTTAAGTGAGAAGAAATAATAACAGGAAAAGAATGGTCCTCACCTAAGAATGCATGTTTTAAATAAGGTGGAAGTTGTTTCAGTTCTTGCTTAGGTGGTTCCTTTTCTTTTTCATTCGTGATGCTTGATTCATTAATGTTATTTTCGTCATGCAAAGTGTTTTCCACACATTCATCAACAACATCAATTCGAAAATAATCTCCATAGTCCATAGGAAGTTTGCAAGATTTAAGCACATCAAAGACAATTTCTTCCTGTCCAACTCTTAGAGTTAACTTACCTTCATAGACATCAATCAATGCTCTTGCAGTTGCAAGAAAAGGTCTTCCAAGGATTAGTGCTCTTGCAGTTGCAAGAAAAGGTCTTCCAAGGATTAGAGATCCTTCCCTGTCTTCATCAATGTCAAGAATAACAAAATCAACAGGGAAGATGAATGTACCTACCTTTACAAGCACGTCTTCTACAATCCCTCTAGGATATTTGATTGATCGATCTGCTAATTGTAAAGCCATCCTTGTTGGTTTGAGCTCTACCATATCTAGCATTTTAAAAACTTCATAGGACATAAGATTAATGCTGGCACCCAAATCTGCCAAAGCCTTTTCAAGGTCAAGATTACCAATATTGCAAGGGATAGAAAAACTTCCTGGATCCTTTAACTTTGGAGGCAATTTGTTTTGGATAATTGCACTGCACTCCTCAGTTAACATTACTGTTCCTTGATCATCGATTCTTCATTTCTTGCTCAAGATATCTTTTAGGAATTTAGCATAGCTAGGCATTTGAGCAAGAGCTTCAGCAAAAGGAATATTGATTTGAAGCTTTTTAAATACGTTCAGAAACTTGAGGAAGCTCTTGTCGTCTTATGCTTTCTTTAACCTTTGTGGGAAGGGAACAGGGGGAACATAGGGTTTTACCTTTTCTTGTTCTTCTAGGTCAATGATGGGCACCTTTGGCTGTTCTTTTTCTTCCTTCTCTTTCCTTGGTGGTTCTTCTATTTGTTTGCCACTTCTCAAGGTGATAGCCTGCACTTGTTCTTTAGGATTTTTTTCTATATTGCTAGGTAACGTACCTGGAGGTCGAGATGCCATCATGTTTGCAAATTGTCCTAGCTGAATCTCCAAATTTCTTATCGCAGCCTACTGGATTTTATGGTTTTCTCTGGTTTCGTTCATGAAATTGTGAACCCCTCCCCCAAAACATAAGCATGTTATGCATATGGTAAAGGACAGAAATGCACGTGAGTGTGTGAGAGTCGCCACCTTGTTTAATTATTTTCAGGGTAAACTAGGAAAAAACCCTAAGTGACTCCAATTTTAATTAACCTAATTACTAGATTAATTAACCCGATGTTGAGGCATGGTCTTTGAACCCGAGGTGGATCTCGAGACTATGTCATGTTGATGAACTAACCATGAGTGAATGCTTTGCAAGGCGATGATGTAATTTGGACCAATTAAAAAATGCTTATATGATTTTCGACTTGCCGCTCGGGGTTAAATCCCTAACGTGCCTACGTACTTCCGTTTGAATGGAAGATCAAAGTCAACGTAGTTCGATAGGCCTCTTTTAGAGGGCTTTGAATGGGTATGCTTTATGCATGAGTGTGTGTATGCTTCGTGCATTTTTTAGGCATTTTGCCAAAGAATTGATTGATTTTTAGGCATTTGATGCCAAAAATGTTGATTTTAATGGCTTTTAGCCAAAAAGATTAATTTAGGCAATTGTTGCCAAAAATTGATGTGATTTAGGCGATTGTCGCCAAAATGATTGATTTAAGGCTTTTAGCCAAAATAAGTTGATTTAGGCAATTTATTGCCAAAAGTTGGTGATTGGGCGATTGTCGCCAAAATTGGTTGACTTAAGGCAATTTTGTTTGCCAAAAGCAATTGTTTGAGGGCTTTTAGCCAAAAATTGTGATTTAAGCGATTTGTCGCTTAAGAAAAAGATTAAACTCACTTACAGGCAATTTGTTTGCCAAAAGTGATTATTTGAATTGCAATGTAGGCAATGTATTGCCAAGACAAAAACGTGTTTAATTAAAGCTTTTTAGTCTCAATTATTGATTAATTGGACTTAAGCCGGACTGTTCGAAATAAAGGCAATTATGCCATAGCCATTTAATTAACTAGGTATTTTAAGCCAATATGGTCGGATTTAGGCTTTAATACCACGATTATTAATTAACCGGGCATTTAGCTTAAATTTATTTACTTGAGGCAATTTGTTTGCCTAATGATGACATGGATGCATTTATGCAGTTGTAGAGTTATTAGGAGTAGAAGAGAAGCATGCATGAAGTGCTAAAATTAAATAGGCAGAGTTTAGTTCATGTACCTGATTTAATCGACGGCCACTTCTTAACTCCAGGTTAAGCTCCTTGTTAAGGGAATATTAATTAATTTGATTTTAATGACCACTTAACAAAGCAAGAAAGCAATTAAAGCTAAACTAAAATGCGGAAAAGCAGTAAAGAATCGCAAGGAGCGTAGGGGAGAAGGAGCGTCCATCAACACAGATTGAGTGAGTTGAAAGGTCACACCGGGGCTGTATTTATAAGCGAAACGGACTGTTTCGGTGGCCTGGGCCGCCGGAGCTCGGCGGCTGGGCCGCCTGAGCTCGGCGGCTTGGGCCACCGAGGCCGGTGGTTCTGCTATTTCTCCTTGCGGAGGTTTTTCCGGGAGTTTCGGACCTCCAAAAAATATTCCGGGACCAGCTCTGTGATCCTCGTGATTTTTCGGACGTTTCAAGTACCATATTGGCATACTTTCGGTGAACTTCCAAAATGGCCTTTGGTCCGGCCGGACTGTTTGCAGTCCGGGAAAACTGGCTCTTTGAGCCTCAAAATTTGGGTATTCACAGTTGCCCCCCACCGGCAACCATAAAAAAATGATTTATGGGAGTCGGTGGTTGTCTGAAACGCAAATTTTGGAGGCGAAAATCGGACGCGTCCAGAAGACCCGCCTTTTGGATATTTGCTGATAAATAGCTTGAAATTCTCCATTTCATTCATTCTAAACTCTCCAAAACCAAAAGTCTCTCAAATTCTCTCAACTTCCTCATCATGACTTCCCCAAGCTACAGCAGCGGTGAGGATTTTCTCGAGTCTTTGGGGATTTCTCTCAACGAGGTCGATCTTATGGTAGACGCTGATACTCACGCCTCCATGACCGACATCTTCGCCCAGGTAGGCTCCCTTTCACTTTTGTTTGCATATTATTTATTATTTGGGCCTTAAGCCAAATGGTGAATTTTGGTCCTTAGGCCGAATTGTGAATTTTGGGCCTTAGGCCGAATTGCGATTTTGGGCCTTAGGCCGAATTGCTAAATTTTGGGCCTTAGGCCGAATTGCGAAATTTTGGGCCTTAGGCCGAATTGTGAATTTTTGGGCCTTAGGCCAAATTGTGAATTTTTGGGCCTCTGTGGCCAATTGTTGTGAATTTTAAAAATTTTCCTGTGCTTACTGTTTTTATTAGTATGCATGCTAGGGTAGAACTAAGATATTACCCTTAGTAAGGAACCGAGGAGTAACTCTTACGTTGATTTACCTTTTAGGACTCCCGTATTAAATTGGATGTGGGTGAGAGTTCAGTGGCTGAAGTTCCGCTCGAAATATTTGATCAAAGCAACCCGGTTGGCGCGATTATCCGTCCGTCTTATCTGGGCTATCTGAGACATCTTGACATGGGTTGGAGTAACCACAAGGAGTTATTGTGTGCCTTGGCTGAGAGATGGTGGGACACCACCAATACTTTCCACTTCTCTTGGGGCAAATTGACACTGACGCCTGCGGATTTCTCAGTGATCTCCGGGATCCCTTTCGGCATTCGACCGATCGAGCTATATGATGACTGGAGGACTGAGATCTCCCCCGACCGGATGGTGGAGCTGATTGGGATAGACCTGCCACGGATTGTCGAGTCAGGCTCTGCTACCCCTGCTTTGAGCGTTTCTCGACTCTGGTTATCCCTCCAGGCCCCTGGCATCTATGCTAGATACAGGCGGGGAGAGCTGACGGCTACTCAGGTGGCTAGATTCACCTTGTTGCTACTGTTTGCTTCGACCTTCTGGTCCAACAGGAAAGAGAAGTTTAACCCCTCTATCTTGAAGAGTTTGGAAAATCTGGCCCATTTGGAGGAGTATGACTGGGCCGGTGCTATTCTGAGCCGCATGTACGACGATATGTGCGATCTGAGTCGAGGTCACTGCAAACTCAGTGGGACCTACTATTTCTGGGAGGTAATGTAAAGAACATTCTTCTTTTCTGTGTTTTTCTGTTCGTCTTGATTTTCTTTTTCACTGATTCTCTTTTTTTTTGTTTCGCAGACTTGGGCATTTGAGTACTTTCCTTACACTCGCCCAGAGCTGCTTCAGACTGATCTCGGATCAGGGCTGGTGCCTTTGGCTTGGAGATGGTACAAATCAAACCTTCATACCGTTCGGTGCAAGAAATCGCTGAAGGAGCTGAGAACCTTTTTTGATACTTGTCCTCTGGAGCAGGTATGTGCTTAGTGATTCTTAGATATGTTAAATAAAAAGGATTTATTAACATATTTGCATTTTTTATAGGCTGAAGTGGGGCTAATGATTGCCCGTCTACAGAGCTGGATTCAGGCCGATCCTGATTTCCAGTGGTCAGATGCCTTGTCTCGGCGGAGGGTGGTCCTGTCGCATCCCATCCTGCGGCGATATTATTTGGGCGAGAGAGTGGACATTCAGATAAGAGGCTGTCGTACTGTCCCTTATTCCCCTCCTGAGGACATGCGAGCAGGTAGGCAGATGACACTCACTGCTGCTCATACTGAGGGTATTCCACATGTGGAGTTCCTTATGGGAGGAGATTATGATGAGTTCTGCGGAATCTCTTTGATGTCGCCCATTGGATCTCGGCTTGATAGTTTCCAGGGGCCGGTTCCTTCTCAGTCACTTGGCACCCGTTCTTCTCGGGCTTCGGGTCCCTTGACTAGGACTCCAAGGAGGAGGCCAATGACCGATCCCACTTCTTCCACTCCGGTTGGGGGTCCGTCGCAGGCCGGGCCTAGCTGATCGACAGGTCCTTCCAGGGCTCCCTGGGCTATTTTGGAGGCTACCGGGCCGCTTCACCCAGACCTGGCCAATCTACGTCTACCATACAGTATTCCTTACTATGTTCCTGACAGCCCTCCAGCTCTTCGATAAGTCTCCCTGGAGAGTGTGGATTGCCCGGCTCTTCCTTCCGAGGACATCACTAAGGTAAAGCCTGACACATCTCTCTCACAAAAAGGATTCATAAGAGATTTGATATTGACTTGTATTTTCCTTTCTATGATTTCCAGGTTCCTGTCGGGTTGGTCAATCAGATGATGGAGCTGGTTCTTGGGATGCAGCAAGAACTAGCTGCGGCCTGGACTCAGATAGCCTTTGATGATCAGAGGAGGAGGAGGTCCCGCCGCTGATAGTTGCTAGATTTTCCAGCTTTCCTTTGTTTTTCTCTTACTGTATTTTCTGTACTGAACTTTATTTGTACCTGCACTTTGGTTAGTACTGAAAATATGTATGCATGGTTATCAAATATGAAAGAAAATAGGATTTTGTTTCCGCCCATTTTATGGAAAATATATTTTTTCCTTTTAGTACTGAAAAGAACATTTTTTTTTTTTTTTGGCACAGGAAATTTTATTTTAGATATATACATATATACATTTTTTTTTTGCGATGGCCGCCGTCATCGGCGTTCTGGGCCGCCGGCTCCGGCGGCTGGGCTTTTTCTCTATAAAAGCTGCTTTTGGCTTTGTTTTTCTTTCATTCACTCTTTTTTCGAGCCAAACAGCAATTCTGGTCAGTTTCTTCTCTCTTCTTTTTTTTTTCTCTATTTTTTCTATTTTTTTTTTAAATAAACAAAAAGAGGAAAAAAATAAAATAAATAAAAAAACAATGAATCCCTTCTACAACCATAGCATGCACAGCTGGACTAGGAGTCTCTCCAAAGTTGAAAAGATCAATTTGGGGAGGTACAGTCTTTCTCCTATTATTACTCTTAGGGGTGTAGTAGTTGATTGGGATTTTTTACGGGCCTGTATTAGACTTTGGGACCCTGAAGCCCACGTTTTCCGGTTTGGGGCCATGATGGAGGAGATGTGCCCTCTTTTTGAGGAGTTTTGTGCTATTATAGGGTGTGACCCCAATGCCCCTTTGGTCAAGCATGAGTTAAAAATTGGGTATGTTAGGTCGTTTGAAACCCTGTTTCAGTTCAGCCGACCCCAAGCTAGGGCTATGATCGTTGATGACCAGAAAGCAATCTTGCTGCCCCTGATCGACGAATTCTCAGAGGCTTGCCCAGACGACCCAGACCGGATGAGGCTGAGGATGCAGGCCTTGGTTTTCTGTTTATTGGCTGGCTTCTTGTTTAACCAGGACCCAAGCTTTGGGGATTTGTGTCTTTGCCCCATGGTTCGGCAAATGGAGGATATTGGCTGCATTGGCGGCATTGTGCTGGCCGAGACTATTAGGAGCCTTGACAGGGCTGCTTTAGGGTTCGATGACTGGACAATCTCTCCCATCATTCTCCAGGTATTTCCCCTTGTTATCTTTCCTCATTTTCTTCTCTTTTTTACTTTATTCCCTTGTAATAGAAAGGATCCATTACTCAGGTCTGGTTGAAGGACCACCTCCAAGTGGTTGCTGCCCCTACTTTCTTGCCCTATAATCCTACTCAGTATTGTATGCGGAGGATCCTGATCACCCATCCGTCTACTGATGCATGGACTTCATGGTTGATTGAGTTAGGTCCCAATGAGGTACTATGGTTCATTGCCTGGTATGACATCACCCGCTTTATCCAGGTTAGCTTCCGCCATTCTCGGGTTTACCTTTTAGGCCTCACACACTGTACTTGGTACTGCGATTCGCGCGTTTTGAGGCAAATGGGGATAGATCAGACTGTTCCGATTATGGATGATATTTCACCTGATTCAGCTATCACCCCGGGTGTTACTCGAGCCGTCCTTAGGGCTTGGGTTAGAGATCATCGTATGGTTAGGCCTTTACCTAATCCTGCCAGTGTTCAAACTTCTCCTGAGTATTGGGCTTGGTTCATTACTGCTGTCTGGCCGATTGAGAGACCAAGGAGGACTGCACTGCTGAGTGTACTCGAAGGTTGGGTTCAGGCTGACGCTGATGATGAGTTTGGGACTGGTGAGGAGATTGTGCTGGCCCCTCGGACAGGCGAGATTGGACAGAGCTTAACTGCTAGAGATGACTCAGAGGATGTTGCTCCACGGAGGAGACGGGACACCTAGACTCCTATAGGCTTTTGGACTTTATTATTTTTTTTTTACTTTTGTTTTGGCTTTGGATTTTGGATGTTTTGCCTTTTTGGCTTTTTATTTGAGACTCTGGTTTAGACTTTATTATTTATTTGGACTTTTTGCTTTCCGCCTGACTTTGGGCTGCTATTGGAATGATGTTTGACTTTTTAGCTTAAATTGAGAATATCATTTAGCTTTCCAAGCATTTTCCAACTTTATTTATTTCAAGCTCTAATTTTTGCCTAAGCTGCCCTTTCGGGTTTTCAACTTACCGAGCTACCCATTTTTGCCTAAGCCGCCCTTTTTAGGTTTTCAGCTTAGCGGGCGCCTACTTTTGCCTAAGCCGCCCTTTCGGGTTTTCGACTTAGCGGGTTTTTCTTTTTTTTCTCTTTTTTTCTTTTTTTCTTTTCTTTCCCCCCTTTTTTATTTGGCAAAGAAGAATGAAATTATGAAATGATTTTTTTATTAGTGTTTAGACCGCGCCCAATGAGGGCTGCCTATATATCTCCGATATATAATTTCTTTTTTCCGAGGAGAATCAGGTCTAATGTAGCTCTTTTTACATTATGCAAATGATTACAATCACACAAAATATCTTTTTAACTGATCCAAATTACATGGGTTTGTGAATTCCAAACCATCCAAATCTGTCAAAATAACGGCTCCGCCAGACAGTATCTTCTTCAACACATACGGTCCAGCCCAATGAGGACGAAATTTCCCACGTGGGTCTATGATTGGCTGTCTAATTTCCTTCAAGACCAAACAACCTTCTTCCAGTTTCCGGTCTTTGACCTTCTTATTAAAATGCCGCGCCATTCTTCTTTGATAAACTTGAGTTTGGTGGATTGCTCGCAATCGCTTTTCATCCATACCCAAGAGTTGCAAATGATAATTCTCAGCCCAATCTGCTTCGCTGATCTGGCTTTCTCGGATAATCCTCGCCGACTAAACTTCCAGCTCAATAGGCAACACTGCCTCCATGCCATATACTAAGGAATACGGGGTTGCCCATATACTAAGGAATACGGGGTTGCCCCAATAGGCGTTCTGATTGAAGTTCTGTATCCCCACAAGGCATTTGGTAATTGTTCGTGTCAAGCTCTATGCTTTTGAACCGTCTTCTGCAAAATGACTTTTATAGCCTTGTTTGCAGCCTCTACTGCCCCATTTGTTTGTGGACGATAGGGTGAAGACTTGTGGTGCTGAATTTTCTTTTACTTCAGTAGGTCCGAAAATTCGCTTTGAAAGTGAGACCCGTTATCAGTAACGATCTCGAATGGCATTCCATACCGACAAAGGATGTTGGTACAAACGAACTGTGCTACCTTCTTGGCATTCAAGACCGAATAGGAGGCTGCCTCAGTCCACTTAGTGAAATAATCAACAGCAACTAGGATGAATTGATGGCCATTGGAAGCCTTTGGATGGATCTTTCCGATCACGTCTATGCCCCAAGTTGCGAAAGGCCATGGTGAAGCAATGGGATTTAGACTGACCGGAGGCTGTCTTTGCAGCTTGGCAAAAATTTGACACTCATGGCATTTCTGTGCGTGCCTCACACAATCCGCATTCATGGTTGACCAGTAATAACCCAGGTTCATGATTTTTTGAGCCAAAGCTATCCCGTGCATGTGTGGCTCGGACTCCCCATTATGTAAGGAATCCATGATGGCCTGAGCTTCTCCCTCCTCAATGCACCTTAGGTGCAGGCCATTCCAACTTCTTTCATACAGAACTCCCCCAGTAAGGAAATATCTAGATGCTAACTGTCTCAATGTCCGTTGATCAGTCTTGTTGGATCCTTCCGGGTAGGCTTCATTCTGAAGATAATTCTGTATATCCCAAAACCACGGCTTGTCATCGACTAGATTCATGACATATGCTGGCTGTTTCTGTAGCTGAACTGTCAGAGGTCGAATGACTTGGTCTCCCCCTACATTAACCATGGAGGCCAAAGTAGCCAGAGCGTCAGCAAACTGATTTTTGGCTCGCGGCAAGTAGTGGAAAGATAATTCTTCAAACTGCTGAGCCAATTCGTCCAAGCGTTGCAGGTAAGGAACCAAACGCTCTTTCTCAATTTTCCATTTCCTTAGAGCTTGAGAGACTATCAGATTGGAATCTTCGAAAACTTTGAGGATCTTTATTCCTTTTTCCAGGGCTGCTTCTAACCCCTTTATGCAAGCTTCATACTCAGCTTCATTGTTGGTGCAGTCGAAATCTAATTTGATTGCAATCGGGACGTATTCTCCACAAGGAGTTTTGAATACAACTCCAACCCCATTTCCATGGTAGTTTGAAGCTCCATCGAAGTACATCTCCCAGACTTCACTTTCCAAGCTCAACAAGTCTTCATCAGGAAATTCCACTTCCGGCATTTGGTCTTCGACCGGTAATTCTGCTAATTGATCAGCTAAGGCTCCGCCTTTCACCGCCTTCCGTTGTACAAATTTTAAGTCATAAGCTGCGAGCACTGACACCCACTTTGCCATCTTACAGTCAAGAACCGGCCTCTCCATAAGGAATTTCAAGGGGTTCGATTCAGAAATAACATATGTAGTGTAAGACAAGAGGTAGTGCTGCAGCTTTGTACAAGCCCAGACTGGAGCCAAACACAACTTCTCGATCTTATTGTATTTTAGCTCATATTCCAGCATCCTCTTGCTAAGGTAATACACGGCATTTTCTATCCTTGTATCTTCTGCTTGTTGAGCTAGCATTGCACCCATCGCTTCTTCCGTCACTGATAGGTACAATAGCAAAGGCTTTCCTAGCCTTGGTGGCTGTAAAACTGGTGGGGATAGCAGATATTGCTTGACTTGATCGAAAGCTTTCTGACAATCCTCATTCCATTTGACTGCTACTCCTTTCCTGAGTAATTTGAAAATCAGACCACAAGTATCGGCCAACTGATTGATGAACCGGCTGATGTACTGTAGCCTTCCCAGGAAACCCCAAACTTCTTTTTCTGTCTTTGGTGCTGGCATTTCCAAAATAGCTTTGGCTTTCGAAGGGTCAATCTCTATGCCCTTCCGACTGACCATATGCCCCAGAAATACTCCGGATGTAGCTCCAAACAGACATTTTGCCGGGTTGAGCTTCAAGTTGTACTTTCGAAGTCTAAGGAAGAACTTCTCAAGTGCTATTGTGTGTTCTTCAGCTGTTTTTGATTTAACGACCATATCGTCCACGTACTGTAACGCCCTAATTTTTCTGTGTCTAAAATAATAGTTTTACCGGTCTGTGAATAGTACCACCAGTCCGGGAGTCATTATTATTTTGGTCCAGAAAAATTACTATCTATGTTTCATATTTTATTTAATATTTTTGGAGTATGCATACATGATTTTTATGGGTAGAAAATAAGTAATGAATATTTTTGGAGAATTTAGATAATTAGTGAATAGTGAATTATGGTGTTATATTAAGTAAGGAAATTTGAGGAATTATTTTTAAGGATTAAACTTGAGAATTTTATGGAGATAAATAATATTTTGAAGGAATTTACTTGGAGATTATTTATAGCCATTAGATGAGATTACTTGACTTAATCCTAGCCATCCAATTAGGGAAAAAGACTAAAATACCCTTGTTGCTTTATGTAAGTCAACCATCAATTATTGTGCAACCATTTTTCTTTCTTCTTCTTTTCCCTTACACGTCTCCTCCTCCTCCTCCTTTTTCTTTTTCTTCTTCTTCTTCATTTTCTTCAATTCTTCCTTACTAAACACATCAAATTCACCCCAACCAACTTGATTTAAGTTATTAATCCTAGAGATTAAAGCTTGGGAAGTGATTTTTGGTGAATTATTTCAAGAAATTTGGAGATTCTCTACTTGAGCCAAAGGTTGGAGAAACCTCTACCATGGAGTAAAGGCAAAGTGAGAGCTTAGAAAGTTTTAATTTAAGCTTGCTAAAGCTTATTTTTAAGGTTAGTGTTCATAAACACACTTACCTTACTCAAATTTTTGATTTTGTGCCTTTATGCTCTTATGTGGATATTTTGGGATTTTGTATGAAATGATTGATTTGTTGAATTTTGGTTGCAATTACATGCTCTTGGGTGATAAGTGATGAGTATTTATGTTGTGGTAGACATTTCTACCTTGTATCTTTGTTGTTCATGTTCCTTTCATGGTTAAAGTAAGCTGAATTTGGGAAAAACGGGTTATTGAGTGAGATTAAGGACCATTTTTCGATCCTTTTTAGTTTCCATTTGTGTCTGAGTCCTTCATAAAAGTTGTAGTTCTCTCTCTTAGCTTTCCAACCCATCCTCTTGTGTCCAATTTGGAGATATATAGCTCAACCTATGGCTGAAACACCCAAACTGACTATGTTATGACGGGCCACATGCATCACTGAATTGATTGCCCATTTTGACCACTATAATGGCAAGATTATGTTCTAAGTTCTTCATGAGAGTTGTTTCCCTATGTCTTGAGACTTCTCTGGTTTTGGATTGAATTAATTTGAGTGTTTGGTTAAGGAGTAATGCAATAAACATTGGACTTGGTTCTGCTGAATCAGGTCTGGACTGTTGGTCTGTGTTCCTAGCTTTTGTTTGCTGCCTTGCATATTGATCTGGGATGTGATCCCTTCATAACATTTGTATAATTTTGTCTTAGCTTTCTAATGAATTTGATTTCGTTCCATTTGGAGATCTATAACTCAAGTTATGTTTTAAAAACCCTACAAAGGTCAAGGTTATATTAATGCTGGAAATTTCCTATGCCTTGAATCATGGGTTTATTTGGATCAATGTATGTATGAATCATGTGTGATGAGGTTCTCTTGATTATTTGTATGTTTGAGGATTTATTTGACAAAAATAAGATATAAGTTTGAAAAGTGTTACTGTGGATATGTTTAAATGGACATAAATGGGAAAAATTGTTGGAAATTTTGGGATAAAGTGTGGAATTAGTTTAGATAATGCATGATGAGGATAGAAATGGATACCTTGGTGCATAAGAGTTATGTTAGTATGCTTGGTTGGAGAAGGAAATTCCTCCCCTTGGTTTTCATTACGAGGCCAAACCACTCTAGGGTGGTAAGGCTTACTTAATTATTATTTTTTTTGTATGGTATGCTATCTATATATCTATGACATAAGTATGATTATTTTGATAACTTTCATATGTTTAGAGTTTTAAAAAAAAATGGGTATTTAAGATGTATGTGCTTTGAATTTTGAATAAGGAAAGTATGATTTTATATGATAAGAAGTTTCTTATGATAAATTTCATTATGACTTCAAGAACGTTTTAAAAGAAAAGAAATTTATAAGAAATTTCCTATATTAAGTAATTATGCTTAAGTATGAAGTTTTCATGAGTTACTTATGTTCTAAAGTAAGCTTACATTATGAATTTAAGAAGACTAAAGAATAAGACACGTTTTATGAGAAGTATTATGAATTAAGAATTAAAACAAGGATTTTGGGCTCTAATATACTTGATGTGAATTTGATGCGAGATTTGATTTTATTATGTATGATGAGCATGCTCGGCATTTGATGCCATTATGATACGAAGCTATGATCATATGCTAGGCACGTGGGTGTCTTATGTTAGGGCGGATGTGCTCTATATGTTATGAAAAGGTTGGCGACCTAAGGCCATTATGAATAAGTTATGAAAACCTATCTGCTTCTCTTTCTCCTAAGTGTATGCGAGCCCTTGGAAAATATTTTTAAGGCACTTAAATGAATAAGATTATTTTATTTCAGTAAACCTTAGTTTGGAAATAAATGATTATGTTCTCAAATTAATTTTCAAGGCATGATATTTCAATACATGGTTTTAAAATAAATAGTATGTGTATTGGTATAATAAATGTCCAAATAATGAATTTGTGATTTGGAAGAATTAAATTATTTATGTTATTAATTATAAGTTTATTTGATATTTCTTTTGCTATAAATGTAAATGTATGTTCTTTTGATGAAAATTTATATTTTAAGTGTGTTGCCAGTGCAACATTGGTAAGTTTGTCATTTTTGAGCACCACTAAGTTTTATACTCAGCGCGTTGATTTTTATCACGCGCAGGTTGAAGTCCGTGGTTGCTACTTGAAGATCAGAAGAGTAGCTTCAGACCAGAAGCGACTATTTTCATAGTGGTAGAATTAGTTTGATGTACTTAAGAATCATGGCATGTATAATTATTACATTTTCGGATATTATGTTATTTGAATTATAACGTAAGCATGTAATGATAAATTAGTTTGGTGTATATATTTGGAGATAAGCATGAGATTTTATTTAATGTTTGGACATAAAATATGTTTAAGATAGTTGGTATGATTAAGAACATAAGGACTTGATATATATATATAATGAATGCATTTAATTGATGATCATTAAAATGCTACTGAGGGTTTCTATAGTTATGAAGGTATAGAAGTGTTGTTGTGTTGCTATGGTGATTACTGGAGTTTGCTGGGGGTTTAGAGTTTAAAATTGGGAGTGTTTTGTATTCACATGCTTGGCGAGCTCAGTTTTTAAAGGGAAACTCTTGCAGTTTTGTTGTAGGATTTTTCCTAAATTGTTTTCATAAGTTATATATATATATTTCAAAAACAAATTGAAAAAAATTACTCACTAAACTTGTCAATACTTAATCACTTCTAATTCATAATCTGATTTTATGATTTATATGTTATGTTAGGACGGTGTCTCCGGCACCGAATGTGGCATCCGCCGTCGGGTCTCTTGGGGCTGGGCGGCGGGTGTTACACGTACACTTCTACTTCTTTATGAATCATGTCGTGGAAAATGGTTGTTGCCATTCTTTGATAAGTTGCCCCGGCATTTTTGAGCCCAAAGGGCATGACCCTATAGCAGTAGGTTCCCCATTCTGTGATAAATGTCGTTTTCTCTTTATCTGGCAAATGCATCATTATTTGGTTGTACCCGACAGCGAGATCAGTCAAGGAGACCATCTCGTGTCCAACCATTCGGTCCACCAACAAGTCAATATGTGGCAGGGGGAAGTCGTCCTTTGGACATGCTTTATTCAAATCCCGATAATCCACACACATTCTGACTTTGCCATCCCTCTTCAGCACCGGCACAATGTTTGCTAACCATGTCGGGTAGGCAATGGGTTCTATGAACTTGTTCTCCAGTTGCTTGGCCACTTCCTCCTTGATTTTCAAGGACCATTCTGTCTTCATCCTTCTTAGCTTCTGTTTCACTGGCTTAGCCTCAGGATATACCGGAATCTTGTGCACCACTATTGCTGGGTCTATTCCCGTGATGTCACTCGACTTCCACATGAAACAATCGGCAAACTTCTTCAAACATCCACTGACCTGTTCCCTGTTCATACAATCAGATGCAATGTATGTGTGTTCATTTTCTTCTTGGCCAATCATTATTTTTTCTTTTTCATTTTTTATTTCATTTATTTGATTATTACTTTTGCTTGGAAATGCTTGGAAAGATAGACACGCAGGGTAATCAAGAATTTGCAAGCCTTTATTGATTATGACGGAATCGTCTTCAAAAAATACATCGAATTTGAAATCTGGATCTTCTAGATCCGACACGGACGACTCAGAACTGGAACTGGACTCTGACTCGATTTCAGACTCGGGGTCAGGCTCAGACTCAGTATAGGACTCGATTACAGACTTCGGTACTAGGTTTGACTCGGGAGGGGGTTTATCAGCAGCGCGTTCCTCCTCGGCGTACCAGTTGTTGAGAGGCCCTTCGTTTGGCTTGATCAGGTTGAGCAGGTCTTGATTCCCATCATTTCCTGTGATAACCGCAACCTCATCAAAGAGACTAGGCTGCATGAAGTCTTCTGTTTCCAGTTCAGTTATTGTTTCGGGCTTGTTGCCCCAGACATCTGAGAATATCTCTAACCCAGGCAGCATCTTCTTAGCTGTCGGGCAGCAAAATGGTTCTCGAAAGCCACAGTAAGGAACTGCTTCTCCCGGTTTGCAGAAGTAACTGTTCAAAGTCAGAAGGTAAGGCCGCATCTGTACACTCTCCTTCCTTCCCCTTCTGGTTCTCTTAGCACGGTCTTCATTAGTGGGCTCATAACCCAGTCCAAAGGTCCCTTCATTCACCGAACACTCCCAGGCTTGCAGTTTGGGGTATGTTTTCCCGGATCTGGCCATAACCATTCCTGGCAAATAGGACATATTAAGCATCAAAGGCACTATGCAGTTTATTTGTACCGTCCCGAAATCAAAGAGAATTCGAGAGTTTGCAGTCTTTCCTTCTATGAACTGCACAGTGTCATACTGAAATCCCGAGAGGGGCAAGTTGGCAGTTTCAGGGTTGACCTCAAAGAGAGGCTGGCCCTTTGGCCTTTTCAGCTGGCTGTAGTCATCCCCCTGAATGGTGATAACTTTATCCTCATAGGGAAACTTGACCTTTTTGTGCAAGGACGAGGGGACTGCCTTAGTGTAGTGTATCCACGGTCAGACCAGAAGCAAGTTGAAACTAGTTGGTACATCAATTACCTGGAATGGGACTTTCATCACAGCTGGCCCAACTGTTAACTTCAGCGTAGCAACCCCCAACACTTCCCTCCGGGTGCTGTCATAGGCTTTCACTATCTGGTCCGATGGAGTGAAATCTGTTTCTTCTAGCCCTAGACAGCTGGCTACCCTTAGTGGGCAGACGTTCAGCGCTGACCCATTATCAATGAGAACCATGGGCACAGTTTTGTCTCTAGTCTGGACAGTGACATAGAGGGCATTGTTATGACTGCCTCCCTCCTTGGGCAAGTCATCATCAGAGAACCCGATGCTTTGCATTTTAGATGATTGGGTGAGGGTGGATACGAGCACTTCAGGGCTAACCTCCACCGATGTCTGAAGTTGGCTCAAAGCCTTGCAAAGAGCTTGGCGATGAGGAAAGGATGATGCCAAAAGTTCCCAGATTGACACCCTAGCTTGTGTCTTTTTTAACTGTGAAAGTACCGGGTCCTCCTTTGGCTCCTCTACCCTCTGGTAGGGCTTATTTTGGATTTTATCCAGGACCAATGGTTCATATTGCCTTCTGCTCCTGGTGATGGCGTCGACCTCTTCAGTTAGGTCATTCAGATCCAGGACACAGATGTTATTCATTTCTAGGAACAGTTCGAAAGGATCGATCAGTTCCTGGTCAGCCATTATAGCATTTACCCCGTGATTTGGTAAGGGGTTGGTGCTAATGTTCGGCTTACTCCTCGGAATAATTGAACCGTTGTCTACCAGATCTTGGATGCGGTTCTTAAGCGTCCAACACGCTTCGGTCTTGTGCCCATATCCCTGATGGTACTCACAGTATTCATCAGGTTTGTAATTCCTTGGTAATGGATTGGGAGGTGGCCTTGCTTCCAAGGGCTTGATGTAGTTGGCCTTGACAGCCTCTCGGAAAACCAAAAGGATTGGCATCCCGAGATCAGTATAGGTTCTTCTGGACTGATTGCCATTTCTCATATTCCCCACACGTAAAGGGTTGGTGGGGGTGATGCTTGCCACTTCGTGGACTTTGCTAGCTTGGCTAGGTTTCTTGTACTTTGAGGTTCCTGAGTCTTCTTTCAGTTGCCCCATTTCAATCAAATCTTCTACCTTCGTAGCAGTGGCAATGAGCGACTGAAACGTTGGTAGATATTGGGTTCGTAGTTGTTGTTGGTAGACGGGCTGCAGGTTTTTTATTATTATGTCCACCTGTTCTTGCTCAGAAGGCCGATTAATCATTTGGGCGGCCTTGGCCCTCCACCTCGTAAGGAACGAGGAAAAGGGCTCATTTTTCTTTTGCTTGGTGGTTTCTAGTTCCCTTCGAGTGACATCCACCTCCATATTATAGTGATATTGGGAATTGAATGCATTGCAGATGTCCTCCCAGGTCTTCATCTTAGACCGATCCAGGCTAACAAACCATCTTAAAGCAGCACCAGTCAGGGATTGTTGGAACAACTGAGCAAGGAGCTCGCTGCTTAATCCAAACGGGTTAAGGGCACCCACATACATTTTCAGGTGGGTCTTAGGACAAGTGGTTCCATCAAATTTGTCCATGTTGGGCATTTTGAACTTCGTGGGCAGTCTTGCTTCGGGGAATAAGGACAAGGAGTCCATGTCCACCACCTCCTTGTGTGTCTTGAGGGCAGTGATAGACCTTTCTAGGAGCTCTAGTTTCTCTCTCATTTTCTGAGCTTCTAGCTCAGAAGCAGTTTTGGAGGGCACATCATCCAGGTTTAGGGTAGGGTTTGTTGGTTCAACAGCAAGACCCTGATTGGAGGCAGCAGGTCCACTTCCCCCGGCCGAAGCCCCATTTCCATTACCATTGCCCAGCTCAGCTATCAGGGCAGTCCTTTGGGCAGCCAATGCCTCATTCATTCTGGCCTCCATTCTGGCCTCCAATTGTTCAATGAGGGTTTGGATGTCGGTGAGTGATGCCATTGATGCAGGTGGGGTTGTTGGAGTTGCAGGTGAGACTGGTGTAGCTGGTGAAGCTGGTGAAGCTGGTGATAGCACCGTAGGTGTGATTGGCACTTGGGTAGGCACTCGGATTGTGGGTACCTGTAAGGATAAGGGTAGCTGGATTAGGTACAGTGGTTGGTGTATCAGGGTAAATGATGTGAGGTAGATCGACTCTTTGTCCAACTGTGCATGACTAAGAAAAGGGTCCTTTGTGTTCCTCTTAATGTGATGATATGTCATGAATGCGCATAACATCACGTCATAATCTCTTCATGATATGATTCACATCATTGGGTGCATACAGTCCTAAGGGATAGGTTCTATAGGCTATGACGCAAATAGAGAATCGGCTTATTAAGGGACCCTTGAACCTTGAGCATGGATATACCTAACCACATGTGAAACAAAGAGTTTCACGTGGGTCCAACAGTACGCATGCCCATGGGCCATCCCCAAAAGGATTAGGGATGGTTTGCGGTAACAGGGAGGACGCTTTGGCTGACCGTCGACATAATCAATGAGACCTGCCGATCAGCGCTACTTGCTATCCAAACTCAGCAGTTTGAACAGAGAGAGAAGAAATTCATTTGAAATTCATTTTTTATGTAATGGAGAAAAAGATTCTCAATCGTGCAAATAAATCAACAAATTAAAAATGTTTTAATTTAGTTGTACAATCAAGTTCAAATTCTCCTTATCCGGTATTCTTAAAGGAAGAATACTGGATTTTTTTTTTGTTGGGGTACCCTGCAAAACAAAGCATAGTAAATAATACCCTAAAGAAGGGCAGGTTAGTTTACACAACAATTGTAGTCCTCTTCATGCAAAATGATTACATGAGTCCCCAGCAGAGTCGCCAAACTGTGAACCCCTCCCCCAAAACATAGGCATGTTATGCATATGGTAAAGGACAGAAATGCACGTGAGTGTGTGAGAGTCGCCACCTTGTTTAATTATTTTCAGGGTAAACTAGGAAAAAACCCTAAGTGACTCCAATTTTAATTAACCTAATTACTAGATTAATTAACCCGATGTTGAGGCATGGTCTTTGAACCCGAGGTGGATCCCGAGACTATATCATGTTGATGAACTAACCATGAGTGAATGCTTTGCAAGGCGATGATGTAATTTGGACCAATTAAAAAATGCTTATATGATTTTCGACTTGCCACTCGGGGTTAAACCCCTAACGTGCCTACGTACTTCCTTTTGAATGGAAGATCAAAGTCAACGTAGTTCAATAGGCCTCTTTTAGAGGGCTTTCAATGGGTATGCTTTATGCATGAGTGTGTGTATGTTTCGTGCATTTTTTAGGCATTTTGCCAAAGAATTGATTGATTTTTAGGCATTTGATGCCAAAAATGTTGATTTTAATGGCTTTTAGCCAAAAAGATTAATTTAGGCAATTGTTGCCAAAAATTGATGTGATTTAGGCGATTGTCGCCAAAATGATTGATTTAAGGCTTTTAGCCAAAATAAGTTGATTTAGGCAATTTATTGCCAAAAGTTGGTGATTGGGCGATTGTCGCCAAAATTGGTTGACTTAAGGCAATTTTGTTTGCCAAAAGCAATTGTTTGAGGGCTTTTAGCCAAAAATTGTGATTTAAGCGATTTGTCGCTTAAGAAAAATATTAAACTCACTTACAGGCAATTTGTTTGCCAAAAGTGATTATTTGAATTGCAATGTAGGCAATGTATTGCCAAGACAAAAACGTGTTTAATTAAAGCTTTTTAGTCTCAATTATTGATTAATTGGACTTAAGCCGGACTGTTCGAAGTAAAGGCAATTATGCCATAGCCATTTAATTAACTAGGTATTTTAAGCCAATATGGTTGGATTTAGGCTTTAATACCACGATTATTAATTAACCGGGCATTTAGCTTAAATTTATTTACTTGAGGCAATTTGTTTGCCTAATGATGACATGGATGCATTTATGCAGTTGTAGAGTTATTAGGAATAGAAGAGAAGCATGCATGAAGTGCTAAAATTAAATAGGCAGAGTTTAGTTCATGTACCTGATTTAATCGACGGCCACTTCTTAACTCCAGGTTAAGCTCCTCGTTAAGGGAATATTAATTAATTTGATTTTAATGACCACTTAACAAAGCAAGAAAGCAATTAAAGCTAAACTAAAATGCAGAAAAGCAGTAAACAATCGCACGGAGCGTAGGGGAGAAGGAGCGTCTGTCAACACAGACTGAGTGAGTTGAAAGGTCACACCGGGGTTGTATTTATAGGCGAAACGGACTGTTTCGATTGCTTGGGCCGCCGGGTTCGGCGGCCCAGCCGCCGAGCTGGTCCGGCGGCTCGGGGCACCGAGGCCGGTGGTTCTGCTATTTCTCCTTCCGGAGGTTTTTTCGGGAGTTCTGGACCTCCAAAAAATATTCCAGGACCAGCTATGTGATCCTCGTGATTTTTCGGACGTTTCAAGTATCATATTGGCATACTTTCGGTGAACTTCCAAAATGGCCTTTGGTCCGACCGGACTGTTTGCAGTCCGGGAAAACTGGCTCTTTGAGCCTCAAAATTTGGGTATTCACAGAAATCCATGTGTGATTTAGAAAGGGCAGTGAGGAGGTCATCATGAGATTTCTTTTCTGGAGGAAGGAAACTGGGTGGTGAGTTCAAGGCATTGTTAGGATTACCATAGGATAGATTTGTGAACCCTCCCCCCCGAAGGCAAAATTATGCTTGGACGAGGTATGTTCACGTGTGTGTTTTATGAAGTCGCCACCTAGTTTATTTTTATAAGGGAAAACTAAGAAAGTACCCTAAATGACTCCAATTTTAATTAACCTAAGTCTAGATTAATTATCCCAAAGTTTAAGGCACAATCTACGAACCCGAGATGGATCCCAAGACTATTCATGCTGATTAACTAACCTAAGTGTGAATGCTTTGCAAGGTAATGATGCAATTGGACCAGTAAAGTGCTTTGGTGATTTCGACTTGCCGCTCGGGGTTAAATCCCGAACGTGCCTACGTACTCTCGTTTGAATGAGAGATCAAAGCCGACATAGTTCGATAAAGCCTATTCAAAGGCGTTTTGAAGGGGAATGCCTTATGCATGAGTGTGTGTATGCTTCGTGCATTTTTTGAGGCATTTTGCCAAAGATTGATTAATTTTTTGTTTTAGGCATTTGTTGCCAAAAGGTGCTTGATTGGGCAATTCATTGCCAAAAATTGATGTTTGGGCTATTTATCGCCAAAATGGTTGATTAAGGCATTTGTGCCAAAAGTTGGGCAATTTGTTGCCAAAAATCGGTTAGGTTATTTGTCGCCAAAATGATTAAGGGCATTTGTGCCAAAAGAGGTTTTGTTAGGCGATTTGTCGCCAAAATGATTAAGGCATTTGTGCCAAAAGGGTTTTGTTGGGCGATTTGTCGCCAAAAAAGGTGGTTATTTGAATTATAGGCAATTTGTTGCCAAAAGCGATTGATTAAACCGTAGGCAATTTATTGCCAAAATGTGATTGATTAAACTGTAGGCAATTTGTTGCCAAAAAACGTGATTGTTTAAGGCTTTTAGCCACAATTATTGATTAATTGGACTTTCAGCCAGACTGTTCGAAATAAAGGCAATTACACCGTAGTTATTAATTAACTAGGCACTTTAGTCAATATGTTCGGAGTTTAGCATTAATACCACGATTATTGATTAATCGGGCATTTTAGCCTAAACTTAAGGCAATTTGCTGCCAAAATGACGATGGTGTGAATGCAGTTATTAGAGTTTAGGGTAGAAGAGAATATGCACAAAATGCTGAAATTAAATGGGCAGAGTTTCGTTATTACCTGAGTTAATCGGCGGCCGCTTCTTAGCTTCAGCTTGAAAATTCCAGATTAAGCTCCTCGTTTGGGGAATATTAATTAAAATTAATTTAATTAAGTGACCAAATATCACAACAGTGTGAATACTCAAATTTTGAGGCTCGAAAAGCCAGTTTTCCCGGACTGCAAACAGTCCGACCGGACCGGAGGCCATTTTGGAAATTTACCGGAAGTATGCCAATATGGTACTTAAAACGTTCGGGACGTCGCGAGGATCGCGGAACTGGTCCCGGAATATTTTTTGGAGGTCCGAAACTCCAGAAAAAGCCTCTGGAACGTAAAACTAGAAAGTCCACCGGCCGCGACGGTGGCAGCAGCCGCCCTTCACAGCGGCGGCAGCCGCCGTCGCCGTAGGTTCGGCGGCCCAAGCCGCCTGCCTCCGGCGGCCGAGTCGCCGAGCTTCCGGCGGCCCAGCCGCCGAGCTCCGACGGCCCCGCCGCCGAGCCTCCGGCGGCCCAGCCGCCGAATACTGCCGCCGAGCCCGGCGGCCCAGCCGCCGAACCCAGCGGCCCAGCCGCCGAAACAGTCCGAAATTGCCTATAAAAGCAGCCCCGGACCTTCTGTTTTCCTCACTCAGTCTGTGTTGACGGACGCTCCTTCTCTCCTACGCTCTTTGCGATTCTTTACTGCTTTCTTGCATTTTTTAATTTTAGTTTTATTTTATTGTTGTGATACTTGGTCACTTAAAATTAAATTAAAATTAATTCCCTTAACGAGGAGCTTAACCTGGAGTTAAGAAGTGGTCGACGATTAAATCAGGTACGTAAGTTTAACTCTACCTATTTAATTTTAACACTTCATGCATGCTTCTTTTTTACTCCTAATAATTCTACAACTGCATAAATGCATTCATACCGTCATATAGGCAAGTAAATTGCCTCAATTAAAATATGATTAAGCTAAATGCCCGGTTAATCAATAATCGTGGCATTAAGCTTAAATCCGAAAATATTGGCTTAAAATACCTAGTTAATTAAATAGCTATGGTATAATTGCCTTTATTTCGAACAGTCCGGCTTAAGTCCAATTAATCAATAATTGTGGCTAAAAAGCATTAATCAGTCACGTTTTGGCAACAAATTGCCTACAATTAAATCAACCACATTTTGGCAACAAATTGCCCACGGTTCAATCAATTTTTGGCAAACAAATTGCCTATAAATTAGATTAACCACTTTTTAGCGACAAATCGCTTAAATCACAATTTTTGGCTAAAAGCCTTCAAACAATTGCTTTTGGCAAATAAATTGCCTTAAGTCAATCAATTTTGGCGACAATCGCCCAATCATCAACTTTTGGCAATAAATTGCCTAAATCAACTCATTTTGGCTAAAAGCCTTCAAATTAATCAATCTTTTGGCTAAAAGCCTTAAAATCAAGCATTTTGGCGACAAACGCCTAAATAATCACCTTTCGGCAAACAATTGCCTAAATCATTCTTTTTTTGGCTAAAAGCCTTAATCATTTTGGCGACAAACGCCCAATCAATCAATTTTCGGCAACCAATTGCCTAAATCAATCTTTTGGCTAAAAGCCTTCAAATAAGCACTTTTGGCAAGAATAAGCCCAAGCATCAATTTTTGGCGACAAATCGCCCAACAAAACATCTTTTGGCAAAAATAAGCCCAAACATCAATTTTGGCAATAAATTGCCCAATCAACACTTTTGGCAACAAATGCCTAATCAAATCAATCAATCTTTGGCAAAAGGCCTAAACAAAATGCACAAAGCATACACACACTTATGCATAAAGCATACCCATTCAAAGCCCTTCAAAGAAGGCCTATCGAACTACGTTGACTTTGATCTTCCATTCAAACGGAAGTACGTAGGCACGTTCGGGATCTAACCCCGAGCGGCAAGTCAAAATCACATAAACATTTTTCATTGGTCCAAATTGCATCATTTACCCTGCAAAGCATTCATTGTTTTGGTTAGTTTATCAGCATGACATAGTCTCGGGATCCACCTCGGGTTCGTAGACCATGCCTTAAACATTGGGATAATTAATCTAGTAATTAGGTTAATTAAAATTGGAGTCACTTAGGGTTTTTTCCTAGTTTGCCCTAAAATAATTAAACAAGGTGGCGACTCACACATCACGTGCATTTCTTCCTTAGTCACATGCATTTGTATGCTTGATATTTGGGGAGGGGTTCACAGTTTGGCGACTCTGCTGGGGATGCTTTATGTAATCATTTTACATGAAGAGGACTACAATTGTTGTATGAACTAACCTGCCCTTCTTTAGGGTATTATTTTAATATGTTTCGTTTTGCAGGGTACCCTAGCAAAAATTAAGTGTTCTTTCTTTAAGAATACTTAATAAGGAGAATTTGGACCTAATTGGACTTTACTTTAAGTTATTTAAATTTGTTGATTTATGTGCACGATTGAGAATCTTTTTCTCCATTGCATAAAAAAACGAATTTCAAATGAATTTCTTCTCTCTCTGTTCAAACTTCTGAGTCTGGATAGCAAGTAGCGCTGATCGGCAGGTCTCTTTGATTATGTCGACGGACAGCCAAAGCGTCCTCCCTGTTGCCGCAAACCATCCCTAATCCTTTTGGGGATGGCCCATGAGTATGCGTACCGTTGGACCCACGCGAAACTCTTTGTTTCACATGTGGTTAGATATATCCATGCTCAAGGCTCAAGGGTCCCTTATAAGCCGATTCTCTATTTGCGTCATAGCCTATAGAACCTATCCTTTAGGACTGTATGCACCCAATGATGTGAATCATATCATTGAAACAGATTATGACGTGATGTTGTGCGCATTCATGACATATCATCTCATTAAAAAAAAAAACATTCCATTTCAAAGCTGGAAAATCACATTTTGGTCCCTGAGACCTGGAAAATCACATTTTGGTCCCTGAGACCTGAAAAATCACATTTTGGTCCCTGAGACCTGGAAAATCACATTTTGGTCCCTGAGACCTGAAAAATTACATTTTGGTCCCTGAGACCTAGAAAATTACATTTTGGCCCCAAAGGCCCAAAAACTCTCAATTTGGCCACAGAGGCCCAAAAATTCTTAATTTGGCCACAGAGGCCCAAAAATTCTCAATTTGGCCCATAAGGCCCAAAAATTCGCAATCTTGGCCACAAAGGCCCAAAAATTCACAGTTTGGCCACAGAGGCCCAAAAATTCACATTTGGCCATTGAGGCCCAAAAATTCACATTTTGGCCCCTAAGGCCACATAATTCCCAATTTGGCCCCAAAGGCCCAAAAATTCCTAATTTGGCCCCTAAGGCCCAAAAATTCCCATTTTTAGCCCCTAAGGCCCGAAAATTTCCAATTTGGCCACAGAGGCCCAAAAATTCACAATTTGGCCAAAGGCCCAAAATAATTCCCAATTTGGCCCCTAAGGCCCAAAAATTCCCAATTTGGCCCCAGAGGCCCAAAAATTTCCAATTTGGCCCCAAAGGCCCAAAAATCTCACTTTGGCCCCTAAGGCCCAAAAATTCACCTTTTGGCCCCTAAGGCCCAAAAATGCCCAATTTGGCCTCAAAGGCCTAAAAATTCACATATTGGCCCTTAAGGCCCAAAAAAAAATTCTTTGAGAACTAGGGGCCTTTCGAAAAGTCGAGGTGTCCAACCCTACCTCACACTACCTCACATACCCTATGAAAACACCTTATATAGGATAGTCTAATCATTTTGACTATGTCCTTTCACAGGTACCCCTCCAAAGACCACCTGTACCCGAAACAACAACTGAGCTCTCACCCACAAGTCCAACAACCCCGACTGCACCAATGGCATCACTGTCTGACATCCAAAATCTCATTGAACAAATGGAAGCCAGAATGGAGGCTAGAATGAATAAGGCATTGGCTGCCCAGAGAACCGCCCTATTAGCTGAACTAGGTGGTGGTAATGGAAATGGGGCTTCGGCTGGGGGAACTGGACCTGCTGCCTCCAACCAAGGACCTGGTGCTGAACCAACAAACCCTAACTTGGAGGACACCCCCTCTGGAACTGCTTCTGAGCTGGAAGCTCAGAAAATGAGAGAGAAGCTGGAATTGTTGGAAAGGTCTATCACCGCCCTTAAGACACACAAGGAAGTGGTGGACATGGACTCCTTGTCCTTGTTCCCCGAAGCAAGATTACCTACAAAATTCAAGATGCCCAACATGGATAAGTTTGATGGAACCACTTGTCCCAAAACCCACCTGAAAATGTATGTGGGTGCCCTCAACCCGTTTGGCCTGAACAGTGAGCTCCTTGCTCAGTTGTTTCAGCAATCTTTGACTGGTGCTGCATTAAGATGGTTTGTAAGCTTGGATCGTTCCAAAATGAAGAATTGGGAGGACATATGCAATGCTTTCAACACGCAGTACCATTATAATATCGAAGTGGATGTTACCCGGAGAGAGCTGGAAACCACTAAACAAAAGAATAATGAGCCCTTCTCCTCGTTCCTTTCGAGGTGGAGAGCCAAAGCTGCTCAAATGATCAACCGACCCTCTAAACAGGAACAAGTTGACATAATAATCAAGAATTTACTGCCTGTCTACCGGTCACAGCTTCAAACACAGTACTTGCCTACGTTCCAATCGCTCATTGCGACTGTAACTAAGGTGGAAGACTTAATCCAGTTGGGTCAACTCAAAGAAGACTCATACAAGAAGCAGAATCATGCTGGGTCCAGTGAGACAAATGAAATAGCTAGTATAATCCCCACGAACCCTTTACGTGTTGGGAATTTGGGAAACAATCAGCCAAGGAGGCAATATACTGATCTCGGCATGCCAATCCTTTCGGTGTTCCGAGAAGCAGTGAAAGCAAATTGACTGAAGCCCTTAGAAGTAAGGCCATTACCAAACCCCCTGCCCCGGAATTTCAAAGCCAATGAATACTGTGAGTACCATCAAGGACATGGGCATAAGACCGAATCATGCTGGACTTTGAAAAACCGTCTACAAGACCTGGTTGACAATGGGTCCATCATCCCCAAGGGCAAGCTGAACATCAACCAATCCCTTGCCTAACCATGGGATTAATGCAAAAAATTTTTTGCTGAACAAGAATCGTTCGATCCTTTCGAACATTTTCTTAGAAATAAATGAAGTTTGTGCCTGAGAAGGTTGAGATCAAGCCTCCAAAAGAACAAAGGAATTGTTCAAGACTAACAACAACCTGTCTGATCGATTTAAGCATCGAGAAGAACAAAGTCACTATAGTCAATCCAATCCTAGTCCATCACAGTCCACCTAGAGTCTATCTTTTAGGGTCTAGTTTTTTTCTTTTTATTTTCATTTCCATTCAAGTTTTCATTCAATTCAAATTTGTAAATCTAAGTGTCTTTTGTACACAAATTTTGTCTTATCAAATAAAAAGGGATCAGTTTACGCTCCGATCATGTTTATACTCTTTCCCTATCCTTTGCTGTGAAAGCACAAAAAAAATAAAAATTAAAAAATCAAAAAAAAAATAATAAAAAAATTGAAAAATAAAAAAATGATGACAAAAAAAAGGATAATAAAAAATTGGCAAAGAAAAATGCATTCATCCTTTCATTTGCTCTGCATCAATTAAAGCTGGGGGCATCCTAAGAAGCACCATCAAAGGGGAAGTTTCGAAGGGTAATCATGGAAAGGATCCAGCAAAGGGTACGCAAGACTTCAAACAGTACCGGGGCAAAGCCGATTGAAGGGGTTAGGACCAGAATGGTTCTCCGAAAACCCAGGAATGGAAGATGCTCCGACAGAGAGGTGTCTGAGTTTTGAGCTTAAATGCGACAGAACAGAGAAGTTATGAATTGGGTTGGGTCTGCACGAAGTCGCAATGCTATCCATACACTACTCAAGTCATCTCAGAATCAAGTTGCCTCGAAATTCTTTATGGAGAGGCTGCTTCTAAGCAAGCAAAAGGAAAAACGGGACAAAAGGGAACCCCTGGTCAAAAGGAAGCAAATAAGCAAAAGAAAAAATGGGTCAAAAGGAACTTCTACACAAAAGAAAGAAATTAAGGACAAAGCTACAGGAAATCAAGTTGTCAAAAACGGGTCAACTGCAAGTTCTCCATTAAATTCAAGCCCATCAAGGGTAGATGACAAATCATTTCAGCCATAAGGACAAAGACCAAGCGGCTGCTCACATTTTGAAAAAGCAAGTTAACAGAAGCAGTCATTCCCACAAATTGGATGACAGCAAACACCTTGAAAATCAAGCGCCAAGCATGGCACGAGTACAAGTGTCCTTATAAACAAGGATCATTTCTCAAAACAAGGAAAAGGAAGAGTCTCCTCAAAATTCCTTATGGAGAGGAGAACCATTGAGGAAATAAGTTTCAAATTCAGAGGAAGATAAAGTTCAAGAAAAGGAATCAAATTAACCTCAAGAATTTAAACATGGCGAAGCCACAAACTCAAAGCATAAAAGCTTCTTCAACACTCAACCCACTCAAGTTACCACCACAATGTGGGTATTCAAAACTCTTTGTGATGAATACAAGTCATATTTCAGTCAACCAGTGGTAAAACCACTACAACAACAAAGTCAGATTCACCTAGAGTCATCACTATCATACGAGCTCGAGTCAATAAGTTGATTCAACATCATCAAAGTCGGGAATGAATCCCGTAAAGACATCAAGCCGGGAAGGAATCCCGCGAAGAAATCAAGCCAGAAATGAATTCTGCATCAACATCAAGTCGGGAAAGAATCCCGCAAAGACATCCAGTCGGGAAGGAATCCCGCTAAGACATCAAGCCGGGAAGAAATCCCGCGAAGAAATCAAGCCGGGAAGAAATCCCGCGAAGAAATCAAGCCGGGAAGAAATCCTGCGAAGAAATCAAGCCGAGAAGAAATCTCGCGAAGAAATCAAGTCGGGAAGGAATCCCGAAGAAATCAAATCGGAAATGAATTCCACAATCAGCATCAAGTCGGAATTGAATTCTGCCCCAACAGCAAGTCGGAAATAAGTTCCGCACCAAGTCGGAAATAAATTCCGCACCAAGACGGAAAGGAATTCTGCACTAACATCAAGACGGAGATGAATTCCGCACCAGCCGAGCACGAAGTTCGCATCCCGGAAGGAACTACAAAAGACCTGATTCTCCCCATCCCCCGAAGAGTTCTTGGAGATACGTAGGCAGCCGAAAAGGCGCGATCACAAACATAAGTTGGCATCATAAATAGCAATTTCTCTTTGCCAATATAAAAAGTAAAAAAAAAAAGAAAAGAAAAGAAAAATAAAAGCTGGAGCTGAAAACCCAAAAGGGCGGCTTCAGGCAAGAATTGAGCCCGCTAGGCTGAAAACCCGAAAGGGCGGCTACTAGGCAAAAGTTAAGGCAAAAAACAAAAAAAGTGCTTTCATGAATTCTCTTAGAGAGTCCATTTTTGTAGGATAAACAGCAAAGTATGTCCTTACAAAAAAAAAAATTCCTTTCAAAGGTCTCCATCACCAGTGGTCATTCCACAACGAGTCACAAAAATCGAGTCATTCTCAAAAGTTCATTTTGAAAGCGTCACTCTTTGAGACATTCCTCGAAAAAAAGAGAGAGAGGAAAATGTTAATTCAATCCCCGGGGTTTCCAAAACAACCCTAAAAATGGCAAACATAATCGTTGAGAGGTAATTCTTTAATACCTCATCTCCACTCGGACCATCGTTTCTTCGATCCTTTCAGACGAGCGTGTCATCCACATTATCCGTTTCCTCGAGTCATATAAGTGGCTTTGTTCTCTTTGATTCCTCAATCGATTGGACAAGTACAACACCAATGTTTTGGAGTATTCCATGGTCAGCACCATTCTGGGGGCAAGAAGTGATAAGAACCTTCACCATTCTCCCATCACAGAAATAATCACGGAATTTTTTAGTCTTTCATTAAGAAGAAATTCTATTTCAGCTAATAAGGGCATCAATTCTCTCAAGCAGGGGGCAAAATCCTCCAAGTCGGATTCAGGGGCAAGTGTTATGAAAAAAAAACATGCACCACCCAGGGTGAAACCCAACCATCGTCAAACCCAGGGTAGAACCCGGTTAATGGTTAACCTTTTTTACATAAAACCTAGGGTGAAACCCTAACCAATAACCAACCATTTTCCACCCAAAACCAAGCCGTTTGATCATTTCGACTTTAGGTGGACCCTTGGTTCTCAAAGAAGAAAACAAAAGTAAAATAAAATCTCTTTTCAAGCCCTCTGAGAGGCAAAATCTCTTTTCAAGCCCTCTGAGAGGCAAAATCTCTTTTCAAGCCCTCATTAAGAGGCAAAACATCTTTTCAAGCCCTCACAAAGAGGCAAAACATCTTTCCAAGTCCTCTAAGAGGCAAAATCTCTTTTCAAGCCCTCATTAAGAGGCAAAACATCTTTTCAAGCCCTCATTAAGAGGCAAAATTTCTTTTTAAGTCCTCTAAGAGGCAAAATTTCTTTTTAAGTCCTCAAAGAGGCAAAAACATCTTTAAGTTGCAAAACATAAATCCATGCATTTGATCATTTCATTTCAAAGGAAAAAAAAACCAACGGCGGGGTTTCCTCCTCTGCCCATCCTCAAAATTTGCTCCTTCAGACAGCCACTGGCTCTCATAAATCATTTTTATGATAGCCAGTGGGGGGCAACTGTGAATACTCAAATTTTGAGGCTCGAAAAGCCAGTTTTCCCAGACTGCAAACAGTCCGACCGGACCGGAGGCCATTTTGGAAATTTACCGGAAGTATGCCAATATGGTACTTAAAACGTCCGGGACGTCGCGAGGATCGCGAAACTGGTCCCGGAATATTTTTTGGAGGTCCGAAACTCCAGAAAAAGCCTCCGGAACGTAAAACTAGAAAGTCCACCGGCCGCGGCGGTGGTAGCAGTCGCCGTAGGTTCGGCGGCCCAAGCCGCCTGCCTCCGGCGGCCGAGTCGCCGAGCTCCGGCGGCCCAGCCGCCGAGCTCCAGTGGCCCCGCCGAGCTCCGGCGGCCCCGCCGCCGAGCCTCCGGCGGCCCAGCCGCCGGCAACCGGCAGTCGAGCCGCCGGCCGCCGAACCCAGCGGCCCAGCCGCCGAAACAGTCTGAAATTGCCTATAAAAGCAGCCCCGGACCTTCTGTTTTCCTCACTCAGTCTGTGTTGACGGACGCTCCTTCTCCCCTACGCTCTTTGCGATTCTTTACTGCTTTCTTGCATTTTTTAATTTTAGTTTTATTTTATTGTTGTGATACTTGGTCACTTAAAATTAAATTAAAATTAATTCCCTTAACGAGGAGCTTAACCTGGAGTTAAGAAGCGGTCGACGATTAAATCAGGTACGTAAGTTTAACTCTACCTATTTAATTTTAACACTTCATGCATGCTTCTTTTTTACTCCTAATAATTCTACAACTGCATAAATGCATTCATACCGTCATATAGGCAAGTAAATTGCCTCAATTAAAATATGATTAAGCTAAATGCCCGGTTAATCAATAATCGTGGCATTAAGCTTAAATCCGAAAATATTGGCTTAAAATACCTAGTTAATTAAATAGCTATGGTATAATTGCCTTTATTTCGAACAGTCCGGCTTAAGTCCAATTAATCAATAATTGTGGCTAAAAAGCATTAATCAGTCACGTTTTGGCAACAAATTGCCTACAATTAAATCAACCACATTTTGGCAACAAATTGCCCACGGTTCAATCAATTTTTGGCAAACAAATTGCCTATAAATTAGATTAACCACTTTTTAGCGACAAATCGCTTAAATCACAATTTTTGGCTAAAAGCCTTCAAACAATTGCTTTTGGCAAATAAATTGCCTTAAGTCAATCAATTTTGGCGACAATCGCCCAATCATCAACTTTTGGCAATAAATTGCCTAAATCAACTCATTTTGGCTAAAAGCCTTCAAATTAATCAATCTTTTGGCTAAAAGCCTTAAAATCAAGCATTTTGGCGACTGTGAACCCCTTCCCCAAAAGCACATAGGCATGTGATGCATATGATGAATGAGAAGAAATACACGTGATGTGTGTGAGTCGCCACCTTGTTTAATTATTTAAGGGTAAACTAAGAAAAAACCCTAAGTGACTCCATTTTTAATTAACCTAGTTACTAGATTAATTATCCCAATGATTAAGGCACAATCTACGAACCCGAGATGGATCCCGAGACTATGTCATGCCGATAAACTAACCGATGAATGAATGCTTTGCAAGGTAAATGATGGATTAATGAAATGTTTGAGTGATTTTGACTTGCCACCCGGGGTGAAATCCCGAACGTGCCTACGTACTTCCGTTTGAATGGAAGATCAAAGTCAACGTAGTTCGATAGGCCTCTTTTAGAGGGCTTTGAATGATATGCTTAATGCATGGGTGTGTGTATGCTTAGTGCATGATTTTGTGTATGCTTTGTGCATGATTTTGTATGCTTTGTGCATTTTGTTTAGGCATTTTGCCAAAAATCTTGATTTTGAGGCATTTGTGCCAAAATGGTTCATTTAAACGATTTGTCGCTTAAAAGATTGATTTTATGGTTTTAAACCGAAAATGGTTGATTTTAAGGCATTTTGCCAAAAATGTCGATTTCAAGCGATTTGTCGCTAAAATGGTTGATTTTACGGTTTTAAACCGAAAATGATTGATTTTAAGGCATTTTGCCAAAAATGTCGATTTCAAGCGATTTGTCGCTAAAATGGTTGATTTTACGGTTTTAAACCGAAAATGATTGATTTTAAGGCATTTTGCCAAAAATGTCGATTTTAAGCGATTTGTCGCTAAAATGATTGATTTTAGGCCTTTGGCCAAAAGGTGTTGTTTTAGGCAATTAATTTGCCAAAATGTGCGATTTAGGCGATTATCGCCAAAATGGTTGATTTTGAGGCCTTTGGCCAAAATGGTTCAATTCTACGACTTTTAGTCGAAAAAGATTGATTTTAAGGTGTTTCGCCAAAATGGTTTGGTTTTACGATTTTTAGCCGAAAAAGGTTGATTTGTAGGCATTTTGCCAAAAAATGTTGATTTAGGCTTTTAGTCACACTTATTGATTAATTGGACTTAAGCCGGATTTGTTCGAAATAAGGCAGTTGAACCGTAGTTATTAATTAACTAGGCTCTTTTAGCCAATATTGTCGGATTTAAACTTTAATACCACGATTATTGATTAACCGGGCATTTAAGCTTAATCAAATTAATTTAAGACGGTTTATTTGTCTAAATGATGACGTGAATGCGTTTATGCAATTATAGAATTATTAAGAGTAGAAAAGAAGTATGCATGAAGTGCTAAAATTAAATAGGCAGAGTTTCGCTTACGTACCTGATTTAATCGTCGACCACTTCTTAACTCCAGGTTAAGCTCCTCGTTTAGGTATATTAATTAATTTTTAATTTTATTTAATTTTAGTGGTCAAATATCACAATAAAAATGCAATAAAAATTAAATTAAAATGCAAAAAGCGGTAAAGAAAACGCAAGGAGCGTGAGAGGGAGAAGGATTCGTCCGTCAAAACAGACAGGTGTGTCAAAATTGGACTGAAAATGGCCTATTTATAGGCCATTTTCGGGTCCCGGGCGGCAGGTGCCGCCGGGAGGGCGGCAGCTGCCGCAAGGGGGGCTGGGCGGCAGGTGCCGCCTGGCTCGGCGGCAGGTGCCGCCCAGGAGGGCGGTAGCTGCCGCCCTGTCGGTGGGGCGGCAGGCCCCGCCCACGCTGGGCGGGGGGTGCCGCCTGGGAGGGCGGCAGCTGCCGCCCAGTCGGTGGGGCGGCAGGCCCCGCCTGGTCTGGGCGGCAGGTGTCGCCCAAGCTGGGCCGCAAGTGCCGCCCAGGGGCGTGGGGGGCCAGGCCCCGCCTGCGCGGGGCGACAGGCCCCGCGCGCGCTGGGCGGCAGGCCTCGCCCGCGCGCGCGGCAGGCCCCGCCCGCGCGCGCGGCAGGCCCCGCCCGCGCTGGGCGGCAGGCCCCGCCCGCGCTGGGCGGCAGGCCTTGCCCAGGAAGTGGGGCGGCTGCTGCCGCCCAGGCTGGGCGGCTGCTGCCGCCGTTCTCGGCGGCCGGTGCCGCCGTGGCCGGCGGCAGGCGCCGTGCCTCGTTCCGAGGGCCTTTTTGGGAGTTTCGGACCTCCGAAAAATATTCCGGGACCTGTTCCGCGATCTTCGCGATATTCCGGACGTTTTAAGTACCATATTGACATATTTTCGGTGAACTTCCGAAATAGCCTCCGGTCCGGCCGGACTGTTTGCAGTCCGGGAAAATAGGCTTTCTGAGCCTCAAAATTTGGGTATTCACAGTTGCCCCCCACCGTCGACCATAAAAATGATTTATGGGAGTCGGTGGTTGTCTGAAACGCAAATTTTGTAGGCGAAAACTGGACGCGTCCAGAAGACCCGCCTCTTGACTATTTGCTTATAAATAGCTTGAAAAAACTCATTTTCATTCATTCTAAACTTTCTAACCTAAGGAACTCTCTCAAATTCTCTCAACTTCTAAAGTTTCAAAATTCTTTTCTCTCTTTTTTTTTTTCATGGCTTCCTCTGATCTGAGCGGTGAGGAGTACCTGGGGTCTCTAGGGATCTCGCTTGACGAGGTCAACCTTACGGCGGACGCTAACACTCACGCCTCCGTAACTGGCATCTTTGCCCAGGTAAGCCTACCTTTATGGCATTATTATCATCTTTTTCAGGCTAAAGTTGGGAATTTTCGGGCCTTAGGCCGAATTGTGAATTTTCGGGCCTGTGTGGCCGAAAATGTGAATTTTGGGCCTCTGTGGCCTGATTGTGATTTTTCGGGCCTGTGTGGCCGAAAGTGTGAATTTTGGGCCTCTGTGGCCTGATTTGTGATTTGTGGGCCTCTGTGGCCGGATTGTGAATTTTGGGCCTCTGTGGCCTGATTTGTGATTTGTGGGCCTCTGTGGCCGGATTGTGAATTTTTGGGCCTGCGTGGCCGAAAATGTGAATTTTGGGCCTCTGTGGCCTGATTTGTGATTTGTGGGCCTCTGTGGCCAGATTGTGAATTTTCGGGCCTGTGTGGCCGAAAATGTGAATTTTGGGCCTCTGCGGCCTGATTTGTGATTTGTGGGCCTCTGTGGCCAGATTGTGAATTTTCGGGCCTGTGTGGCCGAAAATGTGAATTTTGGGCCTCTGCGGCCTGATTTGTGATTTGTGGGCCTCTGTGGCCAGATTGTGAATTTTCGGGCCTGTGTGGCCGAAAATGTGAATTTTCGGGCCTCTGTGGCCTGATTTGTGATTTGTGGGCCTCTGTGGCCAGATTGTGAATTTTCGGGCCTGTGTGGCCGAAAATGTGAATTTTCGGGCCTTAGGCCGAATTTGTGAATTTTGGGCCTCTGCGGCCGAATTGTGAATTTTTATTTTCTGTATTTGCTGTTTTATTAGTATGCATGCTAAGATATTATCCTTAGTAAAGAACCAAGGGACAATTCTTATATTACTTTACCTTTTAGGATCCTTACATTAAATTGGATGTGACTGAGAATTCTATGTCCGAAATCCCGATCGAGATATTAGATCCGAGCCACCCGGTCGGGGCAATCATCAATCCGTCCCGTCTGGGTTACTTGAGGCATTTTGATGCTGGCCGAAATAGTCACAAGGAGTTGCTGGGTGCTTTGGCCGAGAGATAGTGGGACACTACCAACACTTTTCATTTTTCTTGGGGCGAGATGACAATGACCCCTGTGGATTTTTCTGTGATTACCGAAATCCCTTTTGGTATTCGGACGATTGAATTATATGATGACTGGAGGACAGAGATCTCCCCTGATCGGATGACGGAATTGATTGGTATAGACCTGCCTCGGATTGTCGGGCCAGGTTCTGCTATTCCAGCTTTGAGTGTTTCCAGGCGCTGGCTATATCTCCAAGCTCCCGGTATTTATGCTAGACATAGGCGGGGAGAGCTGACGGCTACTCAGGTGGCCCGATTCACTTTGTTGCTGATGTTTGCTTCGACCTTTTGGTCCAACAGGAAAGAAAGGTTTAATCCTTCTATCTTGAAGAGTTTAGAAAACCTAGCCCATCTCACGGAGTACGACTGGGCTGGCGCTATTCTGAGCCGTATGTATGATGACATGTGTGGTCTGAGTCGGAGCCACTGTAAACTCAGCGGGACCTATTACTTCTGGGAGGTAATGCGAAGAACACTCTGTATATTTTTCTATATTATTAGCCCTCTTTTGACTCTCGTTTCTTCTTTGTTGCAGATTTGGGCATTTGAGTATTTTCCTTACACTCGCCTGGAGCAAATTCATGCAGATCTCGGATTAGGGCTGGTACCTTTGGCTTGGAGATGGTACCGAACAAACCTTCATACCAGTCGGCATAAGCACTCGCTAAAAGACCTGAGAACCTTTTTTGATACGTGTAGCCCGGCGCAGGTATGCGTTCAGTAATTCTTGAATACGTTGAATAAAAAAGATTTATCAACATATTTGCATCTTTTTTAGGTTGAGGTGGGGGCGATGGCCATTCGCCTACAGAGCTGGATCCAGGTTGATCCTCATTTCCAGCGGTCGGATGACTTGTCTCGGCGGAGGGTGATCCTGTCGCATCCCGTCCTGAGACGATATTACTTAGGCGAGAGAGTAGACTTTCAAATAAGAGGCTGTCGTTCCATCCCTTATCCTCCTCCCGGGGACATGCGAGCGGGCAAGCAGATGACTCTCACCGATGCGCATACTGAGGGTATTCCGTATGGAGAGTTCATCTTGGAGGGAGATTATGATGAGTTCTGCAGACTCTTTCTGATGCAGCCTTTTGGATCGCGGCTTGACAATTTTCAAAGATCAGCTCCTTTCCATCCGCCCGCCACCCGCTCTTCTCGGGCCGCGGGTTCTTCGAGTAGGACTCCAAAGAGGAGGCCTACGACTGATCCTTCTTCTTCTACTCGGGCTGAAGGTTCATCTCAAGCCGGCCCTAGCCACTCGGCCGGCCATTCCAGGGCTCCCCGGGCTGTGACAGAGGCTACAGGGTCACTTCATTCAGACTTGGCCAATTTACGTCTTCCGTACAGTATTTCCTACCATACTCTTGACGCTCCTTTAGCCTTTCGAGAGGTCTCGTTGGAAAATGTGGATCGCTTGGCTCTGCCTTCTGAGGACATTACTGAGGTAAGTAAAAACTGCTAAATCTCTCACAAAAACGATTCATAAGAGATTTGACGTTCATTTGCATTTTTTTTTTTTTATAGGTTCCTGTTGGATTGATCAATCAGATGATGGAATTGATGCTCGGGATGCAACAGGAACTGTCTTCGTCCTGGACTCGTGAGGCTTACAATGATCAGAGAAGGCAGAGGCCCCGTCGCTGAAGCCATGATTGCCGGATTTTTCTGTTCCTCTTTCTTTCTTTCTTGTCTGACTACTGTACTAAACTTTGATCGTGCTTCTGTACTGTATCGTTGTACTGAGCTTTATTTTGTACCTGCACTTGGTTAGTATTGAAATATATGTATGCATGTTTATTGTATTTGAAACAAAATGGGAGGACTTCATCATTTTGGCTTATGGACAAAATACACTCTTTTTTTTTATTTTTTATGCGTGGCGGCCGCTGCCGCCATCATTCAGTGGCAATTTGGCGACCGCTGCCGCCGTCATTCGGTGGCAATTCGGCGGCTGCTGCCGCCATCATTCGGCGGCTGCTGCCGTCCTCATTCGGTGCATTTTCTCCTATAAAAGCTTGTTCTTTGTTTCGGCTCTTCACTCATTCCTTATCTTCTCTCTTCTTCTTTTCTCTCCGTGTTTATCTTTTCCAAAGAATGAATCCTTCTTTCAATCATAGCATGCACAGCTGGGCTAGGAGTCTCTCCAAAGTTGAAAAGATCAACTTGAAGAGGTATGGCCTCTCTCCTATCATTACCCTTAGGGGGGTAGTGATCGACTGGAACTTTTTATGGGCCTGTATCAGACTCTGGGACCCTGAGGTCCCACGTTTTTCGGTTCGGGGCCATGATGGAGGAGATGTGTCCTCTTTTCGAGGAGTTTTGTGCTATCATAGGGTGTGACCCTAATGCCCCTTTAGTCAGGCATGAGGTTAAAGTCGGGTATGTTCGGTCATTTGAAAGTTTATTTCAATTCAGCCGGCCACAAGCTAGGGCGATGATTGTTGACGACCAGAAGGCGATTCTGCTGCCCCTGATTGATGAATTTTCAGAGGTTCTTTCAGATGACCCAGACCGGATGAGGCTTAGGATGCGGGCTTTTGTATTTTGCTTATTATCTGGTTTCTTGTTTAATAAGGACCCAGGCTTCGGGGATCTGCGATTTTGCCCTATGATTCGACAGATGGAGGACATGAGTTGCATTGGTGGCATTGTGCTAGCAGAAACTATCAGGAGCCTTGACAGAGCTGCTTTAGGCTTCGAGGACTGGACGGTTTCCCCGATTATTCTCCAGGTACTTCTTTTCTTCTCATCTCTTCCTTACTTATTGTTTTGGTTCATTCCCTTGTAATAGAAAGGATCCATTACTCAGGTTTGGTTGAAGGATCACCTTCAAGTGGTCGCTGCTCCTACCCGTTTGCCTTACAACCCTTCTCAGTATCGTATGCGGAGGATCTTGATCACACACCCGTCTGCTGACGCATGGACCTCATGGCTGATTGAATTGGGTCCAAACGAGGTATTGTGGTTTGTTCCCTGGTATGACACCACCTGCTTTATCCAGGTTAGCTCTCGTCATGCTCGGGTTTACCTTTTAGGCCTTACACACTGTACTTGGTATTGTGCTTCGCGCGTTATGAGGCAGATGGGAATAGATCAGACTGTCCCGATTGTGGATGGCTCTTCATCTGATTCGGCCATCACTCCGGGAGTTACTCGAGCCGTCCTTAGAGCTTGGGTTAGAGACCATCTGATGGTTAGGCCTTTACCTGATCCTGCTGGTGTTCAGACTTCTCCTGAGTATCGGGCCTGGTTCATGGCCTTTGTTTGGCCAGTGGAAAAGCCAAGGAGGAACGCATTGCTGAGTACACTTGAGGGTTGGACTCAGGCTGACACTGGTGATGGGATTAGGACTGATGAGGAGATTGTGTTGGCTCCTCGGACAGACGAGGCGGGGGAGAGTTTAGCGGCTAGGGATGACTCAGAGGACATTGCCCCACGGAGGCGACGGGCCACTTGAACTCCTATGGGTTTTTTTTTTTTTTTTTTTTTTTGACTCTTTTCGGTATTTTGGCTTTGGACTTTGGATGTATGTTTTGGACGTGGACTCTACTTTCTTTAGTTTTCTGCTTGATTTTAGACTGTTTGCCTTTGCTGCTTTCAATTGGGCATGTCATTTGACTTTTAAGCTTTCCAAGCATTTTCCAACTTTATTTATTCAAGCACTGATTTTTGCCTAAGCCGCCCTTTCGGGTTTTCAACTTAGCGAGCTACCCGCTTTTGCCTAAGCCGCCCTTTTCGGGTTTTCAACTTAGCGGGCCCCGATTTTTGCCCAAGCCGCCCTTTCGGGTTTTCAACTTAGCGGTTTTTTTTTATTATTATTTTATTTTTTTTTATTTATTATTTTTTTTATTATTAGCAAAGAAGAAAGAACGATGAAATGATGATTTTTATTAATGTTTAGACCGTACCCAATGAGGGCTGCCTACATATCTCCGATATATAATTTCTTTTTTCCGAAGAGAATCAGGTCTAATGTAGTTCGTTTTACATTATGCAAATGATTACAATTTACACAAAATATCTTTTTAACTGATCTAAATTACATGGATTAGTGAATTCCAAGCCATCCAAATCAGTCAAAATAACGGCTCCGCCTGACAAGATCTTCTTCAACACATACGGTCCAGCCCAATGAGGACGGAACTTCCCCCGTGGATCTATGACCGGTTGTCTAATTTCCTTCAGAACCAAACAACCTTCTTCCAGTTTCCGGTCTTTGACCCTCTTGTTAAAATGTCGCGCCATTCTTCTTTGATAAACTTGAGTTTGGTGGATTGCTCGCAATCGCTTTTCATCCATACCCAAGAGCTGCAAATGATAATTCTCAGCCCAATTTGCTTCACTGATCTGGCTTTCCCGGATAACCCTCGCCGACTGAACTTCCAGCTCAATAGGCAATACTGCTTCCATGCCATATACTAAGGAATACGGGGTTGCCCCAGTAGGTGTTCTAATTGAAGTCCTATATCCCCATAAGGCATTCGGCAACTGTTCATGCCAAGCTTTGTGCTTCTTAATTGTCTTTTGCAAAATAACTTTTATGGCCTTATTTGCAGCTTCTACAGCCCCGTTTGTTTGTGGACGATAGGGTGAGGACTTATGATGTTGGATTCTTGTCTCTTTCAACAAATTAGCAAATTCACCCTGGAAGTGAGCTCCATTATCCGTGGTGATCTCGAATGGCGTTCCGTACCTGCAAAGGATGTTGGTACGAACGAACTGTGCTGCCTTCTTGGCATTCAGAATCGAATAAGAGGTTGCCTCGATCCACTTAGTGAAATAATCTATAGCAACCAAAATGAATTGGTGACCGTTGGAAGCCTTCGGGTGGATTTTTCCGATCATGTCTATGCCCCAGGTCGCGAAAGGCCATGGTGAAGTGATAGGATTCAGATTGACCGGAGGCTGTTTTTGCAATTTAGCAAAAATTTGACATTCGTGGCACTTCTGCGCATGCCTCACACAATCCGCCTTCATGGTTGACCAGTAATAACCTAGGTTCATGATTTTTCGAGCCAAGGCTATCCCGTGCATGTGTGGGCCGGACTCCCCGTTATGTAAGGAATCCATGATGGTTTGAGCTTCTTCCTCATCAACGCACCTTAGGTGCAGGCCATTCCAACTTCTTTTGTACAGAACTCCCCCAGTAAGGAAATATCCGGATGCTAGTTGTCTCAATGTCCGTTGATCAGTTTTGGTGGATCCCTCTGGGTAAACTTCGTTCTGAAGATAATTCTGTATATCCCAATACCAGGGCTTATCGTCGACCAAATTCATGATATGTGCTGGCTGTTTCTGTAGCCGCACTGTCAAGGGTCGAATGATTCGATCCTCTTCTACATTGACCATGGAGGCTAGAGTGGATAGAGCATCTGCAAACTGATTTTTGGCTCGTGGCAACTAATGGAAGGATAAACCATCAAATTGTTGAGCCAATTCATCCAAGCGTTGTAGGTAAGGAACCAAACGCTCTTCTTTAATTTTCCATTTCCTTAAAGCCTGGGAGACTATTAAGTTGGAATCTCCGAAAACCTTGAGGATCTTTTTCTCCTTTTCCAAGGCTGCTTCTAACCCTCTTATGCAAGCTTCATTTTCGGCTTCATTGTTAGTGCAGTTGAAATCCAATTTGACTGCGATTGGGATGTATTCTCCACAAGGAGTTTTGAATACAACTCCGACCCCATTTCCATGGTAATTCGAAGCTCCATCGAAGTACATCTCCCAGACTTCACTTTCTAAGCTTAACAAGTCTTCATCAGGAAATTCCACTTCCAGCATTTGGTCTCCGACCGGTAATTCAGCTAATTGATCAACTAAAGCACCGCCTTTCACGGCCTTCCGTTGTACAAACTTTAGGTCATAAGCTGCAAGTACTGATACCCACTTTGCCATCTTACAGTCAAGAACCGGCCTCTCCATAAGGAATTTCAAGGGGTTCGACTCAGAAATAACGTACGTAGTGTAAGACGAGAGGTAGTGCTGTAGCTTGGTACAGGCCCAGACTAGAGCCAGACACAACTTCTCTACTTTATTGTACTTTAATTCGTATTCTAGCATCCTTTTGCTGAGATAATACACTGCATTTTCTATCCTTGTATCTTCTGCTTGCTGAGCTAACATTGCACCCATAGCTTCTTCTGTCACTGATAGGTACAACAGCAAAGGCTTTCCTAGCCTTGGTGGCTGTAAGACTGGTGGGGATAACAGATATTGCTTGACTTGGTCGAAAGCTTTCTGACAATCCTCATTCCATTTTACGGCTACTCCTTTCCTAAGTAGCTTGAACATAGGACCACAAGTGTCTGCCAGTTGATTGATGAACCGGCTGATATACTGTAGTCTTCCCAGGAAACCCCGGACTTCTTTTTCCGTCCTTGGAGCTGGCATTTCCAGAATGGCTTTGGCTTTCGAAGGGTCAATCTCTATGCCCTTCTGACTGACCATATGGCCTAGAAATACTCCGGATGTAGCTCCGAACAGACACTTTGCTGGGTTGAGCTTCAGGTTATACTTTCGAAGTCTAAGGAAGAACTTCTCGAGCGCTGTTGTATGTTCTTCAGCTGTTTTTGATTTAACAACCATGTCGTCCACGTACACTTCTACCTCTTCGTGAATCATGTCATGGAAGATGGCTGTCGCCATTCTTTGATAGGTTGCCCCCGCATTTTTGAGCCCAAAAGGCATAACTCTGTAGCAATAAGTTCCCCATTCCGTGATGAATGCCGTTTTCTCTTTGTCTGGCACATGCATCATTATTTGGTTGTATCCGACAGCAAGATCCGTCAAGGAGACCATCTCGTGTCCCGCCATTCGGTCTACTAACAAGTCAATATGCGGTAGGGGGAAGTCATCCTTCGGACACGCCTTGTTCAAATCCCTATAATCAACACACATTCTGACCTTACCGTCTTTCTTCGGCACTGGCATAATATTTGCTAACCATGTTGGGTAGGCGATAGGTTCTATGAACTTGTTTTCCAGTTGCTTGGCCACTTCTTCCTTGATCTTCAAAGACCATTCTGTCTTCAGCCTTCTTAGCTTCTGTTTTACTGGCTTAGCCTCGGGGTATACTGGGATTTTGTGTACCGCTATTGCTGGGTCAATTCCCGTGATGTCGCTTGCCTTCCACATGAAGCAATCGGCGAACTTCTTCAAGCATTCACTGACTTGTTTCCTGTTAGCACAATCAAATGCAATGTATGTATATTCATTTTCTTCTTTGCCAATTATTATTTTTTCTTTTTCATTTTTTATTTCGTTTATTTCTTTTTCTTTATTTTTGCTTGGAAATGCTTGGAAAGATAGACACGCGGGGTAATCAAGAATCTGCAAACCTTTATTGATTATGACGGAATCGTCTTCAAAGATTACATCAAATTTGAAATTTGGATTTTCAAAATCCGACACAGACGACTCAGAATTGGGGCTGGACTCTGGCTCAGTTTCATACCCAGGGTCAGACTCAGACTCAATACAGGACTTGATTTCAACTTTTGACTCTAGGTTCGACTCGGGAGGGGGTGTATCAGCAGTACGCTCCTCCTCGGCGTACCAATTGGTGAGAGGTCCTTCATTTGGCTTGATCAGGCTCAGTAGATCTTGGTCTTCACCGTTTCCTGTAATGACTGCAACCTCATCAAAGAGACTAGGCTGCATGAAGTCTTCCACTTCCGGATCGGTCTTCGTTTCAGGCTTGTTACCCCATACATCAGAGAATATTTCTAACCCAGGCAGCATCTTTTTAGCAGTCGGGCAGTAAAATGGTTCTTGGAAGTTACGATAAGGAATCGTCTCTCCCGATTTGCAAAAGTGACTATTTAAAGTCAAGAAGCGTGATGGCATCTGTATGTTTTTCTTCTTTCCTCTTCTGGTCTTCTCAGCACGGTCTTCATCAGTAGGCTGATAACCTAGCCCGAAAGTCCCTTCATTCACCGGACATTCCCAGGCTTGCAATGCGGGGTATGTCTTTCCGGACCTTGCCATATTCATTCCTGGCAGATAGGACATCTTCAGCATTAAAGGAACTATGCAATTTATCTGCACCGTCCCGAAATCAAAGAGAATTCGGGAGTTTGTAGTCTTCCCTTCTATGAACTGCACAGTGTCAAATTGAAATCCCGAAAGGGGCAAGTTGGTAGTCTCAGGGTTGACCTCAAAGAGAGGCTCGCCTTTCGGCTTTTTCAACTGATTGTAGTCATCTCCTTGGATAGTAATAACCTTGTCCTCATAAGGAAACTTGACTTTTTGGTGTAAGGACGAGGGTATTGCCTTGGCATGGTGGATCCATGGTCGACCCAAAAGTAGATTAAAGCTGGTCGGTACATCAATTACCTGGAATGGGACTTCCATCACAGCTGGCCCGACTGTCAATTTTAGCATAGCAACCCCCAATACTTCCCTTCGGGTACTATCATAGGCTTTCACTATCTGGTCAGATGGAATGAAATCTGTCTCTTCTAACCCCAAACAGCTGGCTACCCTTAGTGGGCAGACGTTCAATGCTGACCCATTGTCAATGAGAACCATGGGTACAGTTTTGTCTCTAGTCTGAATGGTGACATAAAGAGCGTTGTTGTGACTGCTTCCCTCCTTAGGTAGGTCATCATCAGAGAACCCGATGCTTTGTATTTTAGATGATTGAGTGAGGGTGGACACTAGCACTTCAGGGCTAACCTCTACCGATGTCTGAAGTTGGCTCAAAGCCTTGCAAAGAGCTTGGCGATGAGGAAAAGATGATGCTAAAAGTTCCCAGATTGACACCTTAGCTTGTGTCTTTTTTAATTGTGATAGGACCGGATCCTCCTTCTCCTCTGTTCTTTGGTAGGGATTATTTGGAATTTTGTCCAAGACTAAAGGTTCATACTGTCTCCCGCTTCTGGTTATAGCATCGACCTCCTCAGATAGGTCATTCAGATCTAGGACACAGATTTCATTCATTTCCAAGAATAGCTCGAAAGGATCGATCAATTCTTGGTCAGAAACAATAGCATTTACCCCGTGATTTGGTAAAGGGTTAGTGCTAATGTTTGGTTTGCTTCGTGGAATAATCGAACCATTATCCACTAGGTCTTGGATGCGATTTTTGAGGGTCCAACATGCTTCAGTCTTGTGCCCATATCCCTGATGATACTCACAATATTCATCGGCTTTGTAATTCCTTGGTAGTGGGTTGGGTGGTGGTCTTGCTTCCAAAGGTTTGATATAGTTTGCTTTAACAGCCTCTCGGAATACCAAAAGGATTGGCATTCCGAGATCAGTGTAGGTTCTTCTTGACTGGCTGCCAGCTCTCATATTTCCCACACGTAGAGGATTTGTGGGAGTAATGCTTGCCACTTCGTGGACTTTGCTAACTTGACTAGGTTTTTTGTATTTTGAGGCCCCCGATTCTTCTTTTAGTTGCCCCATTTGAAGTAAATCTTCCACCTTCGTAGCAGTGGCAATGAGCGACTGAAATGATGGTAGATATTGAGTCTGTAACTGTTGTTGATAGACAGGCAACAAGTTTTTTAAGATTATGTCCACCTGTTCTTGTTCTGAAGGTCGATTGATCATTTGGGCGGCCTTGGCCCTCCACCTCGTAAGGAACGAGGAAAAGGGTTCATTGTTCTTTTGTTTGGTAGTTTCTAGTTCTCTTCGAGTAACATCAACTTCTATATTATAGTGATACTGAGAATTAAAAGCATTGCAAACATCCTCCCAGGTTTTCATCTTAGAGCGGTCCAAACTGACAAACCATCTCAAAGCAGCACCAGTCAGGGATTGTTGGAACAACTGAGCAAGGAGCTCGCTGCTTAATCCAAATGGGTTAAGGGCGCCCACATACATTTTCAAGTGTGTTTTAGGACAGGTGGCTCCATCAAACTTGTCCATGTTTGGCATTTTGAACTTAGTAGGCAATCTTGCTCCGGGGAACAAGGACAAAGAGTCCATGTCCACCACCTCCTTGTGGGTCTTTAGAGCAGTAACAGACCTTTCTAGCAATTCCAGTTTTTCTCTCATTCTTTGAGCTTCCAGCTCAGAAGCAGTTTTGGAGGTCATTTCATCCAAGTTAGGGTTTGAAGACGTAGGCGCAGAGCCAGGTCCTTGGTTGGAGGCAGCAGGACCACTCCCCCCAGCGGAGGCCCCACTTCCGTTACCACCACTTAGTTCAGCTAATAGGGCGGTTCTTTGGGCAGCCAACGCCTCATTCATCCTAGCCTGTATTCTGGCTTCCATTTGTTCCATGAGGGTTTGGATGTCGGCTAGTGATGCCATTGGTGTAGTTGAGGTTGATGATAGCACTGTAGGTGTGTCTGGTATTATTGTGGTCGCTTGCACAGGGGGTACCTGTAAGTGTAAGGGTAATCGCATTAGGGCATAGTGGGCGGTATTGTGTGTCAGAGTAACTGATATGAGGTAGACCGACTCTTTGTCCAACTGTGCATGACTGACAAACAGAAGGATATTTTTGTGTCCCTCCACTCTCTTCTCTTTTTTTTTTTTTAATGCTTATGGTATGTCATGAATGCGCACAACAACACGTCATAATTTATTTTAATGAGATGATTCGTACCATTGGGTGCATATAGTCCTAAAGGATAGGTTCTATAGGCTATGACACAAATAGAGAATCGGCTTATTAAGGACCCTTGAACCTTGAGTATGGATATACCTAACCACATGTGAAACAAGGAGTTTCGCGTGGGTCCAACGGTACGCATACCCATGTGCCACCTCCAAAAGGATTAGAGATGGTTGCGGTAACAGGGAGGACGCTTTGGCTGTCCGTCGGCATAATCAAAGAGACCTGCCGATCAGCGCTACTTGCTATCCAGACTCAGAAGTTTGAACAGAAGAGAAGAAATTCATTTGAAGTTCATTTTTTATGCAATGGAGAAAAAGATTCTCAATCGTGCAAATAAATCAACAAGTTTTAATGTCTTAATCACATTAATTAAGTCCGGATTTCCATATCAAGTATTCTTAAGGAAAGAACACTTGATTCATATCTGCAAAACAAAGCATTGTAAAATAATACCCTAAAGAAGGGCGGGTTAGTTTACACAACAATCGTAGTCCACTGTATGCAAAATGATTACATAATTCCCCAACAGAGTCGCCAAACTGTGAACCCCTTCCCCAAAAGCACATAGGCATGTGATGCATATGATGAATGAGAAGAAATACACGTGATGTGTGTGAGTCGCCACCTTGTTTAATTATTTAAGGGTAAACTAGGAAAAAACCCTAAGTGACTCCATTTTTAATTAACCTAGTTACTAGATTAATTATCCCAATGATTAAGGCACAATCTACGAACCCAAGATGGATCCCGAGACTATGTCATGCCGATAAACTAACCGATGAATGAATGCTTTGCAAGGTAAATGATGGATTAATGAAATGTTTGAGTGATTTTGACTTGCCACCCGGGGTGAAATCCCGAACGTGCCTATGTACTTCCGTTTGAATGGAAGATCAAAGTCAACGTAGTTCGATAGGCCTCTTTTAGAGGGCTTTGAATGATATGCTTAATGCATGGGTGTGTGTATGCTTAGTGCATGATTTTGTGTATGCTTTGTGCATTTTGTGTGTATGCTTTGTGCATGATTTTGTGTATGCTTTGTGCATGATTTTGTATGCTTTGTGCATTTTGTTTAGGCATTTTGCCAAAAATGTTGATTTTGAGGCATTTGTGCCAAAATGGTTCATTTAAACGATTTGTCGCTTAAAAGATTGATTTTATGGTTTTAAATCGAAAATGGTTGATTTTAAGGCATTTTGCCAAAAATGTCGATTTCAAGCGATTTGTCGCTAAATGGTTGATTTTACGGTTTTAAAACCGAAAATGATTGATTTTAAGGCATTTTGCCAAAAATGTCGATTTCAAGCGATTTGTCGCTAAAATGGTTGATTTTATACGGTTTTAAACCGAAAATGATTGATTTTAAGGCATTTTGGCCAAAAATGTCGATTTATAAAGCGATTTGTCGCTAAAATGATTGATTTTAGCCTTTGGCCAAAAGGTGTTGTTTTAGGCAATTAATTTGCCAAAATGTGCGATTTAGGCGATTATCGCCAAAATGGTTGATTTTGAGGCCTTTGGCCAAAATGGTTCAATTCTAACGACTTTTAGTCGAAAAAGATTGATTTTAAGGCGTTTCGCCAAAATGGTTTGGTTTTAAAAACGATTTTTAGCCGAAAAAGGTTGATTTGTAGGCATTTGCCAAAAAAATGTTGATTTAGGCTTTTAGTCACACTTATTGATTAATTGGACTTAAGCCGGATTTGTTCGAAATAAGGCAGTTGAACCGTAGTTATTAATTAACTAGGCTCTTTTAGCCAATATTGTCGGATTTAAACTTTAATACCACGATTATGATTAACCGGGCATTAAGCTTAATCAAATTAATTTAAGACGGTTTATTTGTCTAAATGATGACGTGAATGCGTTTATGCAATTATAGAATTATTAAGAGTAGAAAAGAAGTATGCATGAAGTGCTAAATTAAATAGGCAGAGTTTCGCTTACGTACCTGATTTAATCGTCGACCCACTTCTTAACTCCAGGTTAAGCTCCTCGTTTAGGTATATTAATTAATTTTTAATTTTATTTAATTTTAGTGGTCAAATATCACAATAAAAATGCAATAAAAAATTAAATTAAAATGCAAAAAGCGGTAAAGAAAACGCAAGGAGCGTGAGAGGGAGAAGGATTC